>NC_091758.1:35906281-36201281 GCF_043380555.1 Nothobranchius furzeri
TCTGATTATGTGCATATATTTCTTTTGAAACAAATTTGTAGACCGTTTTTATCAGTTACCTAAATGATTAGAATTACATGTGGCTTTTAATAAAAGTGCTTTTTAAACCATTCTGTTAGTAAGTAACAGAGTATTAATTAAATGTAGAGATGCACAATATATCGGCATAGATATCGATCTGATAAGTAAAAATGGGCCGGTATTAACTCATACACTGCAAATGACGACTAAAGTCGTCATTGGCATTTTTTTACTGTGTGGGCGTCGAAACGAGCCCCCGCACCGCGAGAACAAACATCTCAGCTCTGAAGCCAATCTTCATCCACATACGCCACACGTCACGTGACCAGGAAGCAGAAAATCCATGTGTTAGGAGATTGTTTTGGGTCGCTGCTGTAAAAAAGTGAGGCGCGAACCGGAAAAGCTTCTGCCGATCACAATTCAACAACGGATTATGAAAGAACGGGTAAAACTAGAAACGCGCGGATTCTTCCTGATGTAAGAGGTGAGTCTCCGCTTTGTTTTGGTAGTTTTGGCGTTGACATCATCCTAGCGCACAACGTTCTGTGACTCTTAAAGGGACTTTACGGAGTTTTGAATTTTTATGCTCGCAATTGCCCCCTCAGGCCAAAAGTGTAACGGCAGCTTCAATAGTAAGCTCGTGCACGAGGCGCGCATGCTGTACGTGCACACTCCTCAACGAAAATAACAGCTGAGACAGTCCCGTGTGTGTGTGTGTGTGGCCTGGAGGACAGAGGACAGGAGAACGCGTAGCTAATTAATTAAATAATGTGGTTCTGTACCTTTCTCTTCAGCACAGCCGACAAAGGTTTAAGATGGGTCAGTCCTCCTGCATGCTCAGATCATTCCCTTCCCTTGCTTGAAAAATTGTTCCAAAATGAAAGTTGAACCCACATCTTTTTTTTAATCTGTGAATTCAATGCCGTTCGGCGAGTCTCAAATAAAAATTTGGGCATCTTACTGTAAAAAAATATACCATTAATGTAAAAAAGAAACTTTAAATTAACTATGTTCACATCCAGAATCGAACCCAGGACTTCTGCAAGAGAGTCCGACGTCTTACCAGGTGAGCTAAAGCACCAGTGATGTCTTTGTATCTGTAACATTTATATCCTTGATGACAGCTGAAACAACGTTCAAAGAACGGTTCGGAGCGAAAACGGCTAGTTTGTTGCTAATTTGCAGGAAATATCTAGAAGAAAGTTCTACAGAAAGTAGCTAAGGGTCCTCAGAAATGTAGCTAGGTTCATCACTAGGCGTTAGGAACAGCGACAAAGTCGCTGAGTTGGCACTACCTCTCTCTCTGCTGCTAAAGCTATGGATAGCAAATGCTACGGGCTATGCCTGAGCGTGAACGCGCATGAAGCAGCCTGCTTGACCCGAGCAGCTCTCTTTTTCTGTGATTTTACAGAAAAACAGGCAATCACAGTAAAAATGCCAGGGCTCATTCTACAGGACCAGGGCATTGCAGGAGAATGTATCAAGAAGAAATTTATTATTTCTATACATGTTTTGGCCGTCAAACTTCCATAATGTCCCTTTAAGAAAAGAGTGAAAACGTTGGCGGCGAAGGGCTTTTCTGATCAGGAAATGGCCGGCAGTGAATGAGTTAACAACAGATACTTTTTTCCATCTTGTTGCTGTTTGTGTATCTGTATTCAGAGGGTGAGGATGATGATAAAGTTCATTGTTTAGTCATGTGACAGTAATGGTAATCATCTCAGAAGCATAAATGTGTGAGGTGTGGGGAATTGGCAAGAATATGGCGATATAATATAAATCTCAGTACAAGAGAGATGATCCGATATATTGTGATACTTTTTAGACTGAACTCAGGTCAGACGCTTCTAAAACACACCCAGAGTTACCACGAGATCTTGTTTCACCAGAATGAAGGCGGTAAAAACAGCTGCCACCTAACAGTCAAACTTTGAATTGCACCACACAAAAGAAATAAAGTAAAGTTTGCATGAAAATCCTCAATAAAATCTCTTCACACTGCTTTTGTACATTGATTTAATACCTGAACACAAAATGTTGCGATATTTCTGTGTATAGTTATTTTCTTACATCTCTACTTATATTAATGTAATATTGGTAAACATCGGTTATCCGATATAACAACGATTTTAATGTCGGATATTGATATCGGCCAGCGAAGGATTCTTCTACGCTCCCTCTTCTCTTATTCGATTATCTATGAGTCACTTAAATACTGAAATTTTGAAAAAGCACAGATCCACTGCTTTGATGAATATAACGGGAAGAAAGTTTAGGCAAAGACGCATTTTTCCCTACAAAATTCAGAGTAATTTTACTTAGATTTGGGTTTTCACTTACTGTGCAGATTATCACCATCATTTCATTTCACTTCTAAACCAGGCGTCATTTTCTCCAGCCTCATTGGAGGAAAAGAATTGAACTGTTGACAATTTTCCTTCAAATGTGGATTTCTTCAGTGATTTGAAATTCTTTGTGGAGAAATAGAATTTCCCATTTCTTCCAGCTGAATGCCTCTCAACATGTAACAAGGGCAGACAATGTGGGGAGTACAGAAATGGCCAAACACAAAAAGGGGCCCTGAGAGTTCAGCACCTGCTTTTAGAAAAGAGACTCTCAGTGCCACTCTTCCCCCTGGATCCCCCACCCAGCCCATACCCTCTATTTGGGGCTGGTTGAGTCTGTGTGTCAAGTTGTACAGGGGAGTGATTACTGCTCCATTAGAGGAGGGGGGTGGTGGGGGGTGCGAGGTGGGAGTGCTCGAGCAGGAAGCTGGGAGATGTAGCTGCTTAAATTGGACCACATCTACTGAGAGAGAGCAGCCTGGAAATTACGCCACCGCCCAAAATCCCTTTCCACGTAAAAAATAAAAAATAAAATAGGCAGCCTCCACCGGTTCTCTGCATCTCTTCACTCAGGGAGAAAAGAAGGCTCTTCTAAAATATACCTGTAAGGTGCATCGGCGCTTTTTCTCCCTTCACTATGCTGAAAATGCTCCACGGTGCCTTTTATGCAATCAACTCTAATTTTAGTTAAAACTGGGCCTATTAGGGCTTGTTAAATAAAAACAGCTATTATTATGCAGCTATTCAGCTAATCCACTCCATTTAGAGCTTTTCCAGAACTGTGATGTGTAAAACAGCTCGGGATGCAAATGATTTAAGTAAGTGTGGCCGCGTTTCACACATCAAAAATGAAAACACGAGGCTGTAAACGGACAAGAAAAACATCAATCTAGTCATCATCACAAACCTTTAGTGTTACTCCCAGAACATTGATGGCATCTTTGACCTGGTCGTGAATTGTCTTTTGCGTCAGCTCCTCGCACACCCACAGGCCCAGACTGCACACAGCGATGCACCTGAGTAGCAGAAAAAACAGACTTTTACTGTATAAATCCATTAGGAACTATTAAATCAGACATTTTATGATTCGATTTGATGCATTATGCTGCTGATGCTACCTTGCTCCTTCAGAGTGTTCCTTTGTAGCTGCCGCCAACAGGATGTTGACCAGATAATCCTGAGTGAAGAAAAAACTTCACGTAAGGTCATGCTTCAAAGGACCCAGACTTGTTGGTCATTATTAAAGAGCAAGCCCCCCAAATAAACTTTTTTTTAGCTGGTAAACTAAATAAATGAGCATCTAATCGTGCTGTAGACACATGTAGTCAATAATAATCTGCCTAAAACGGTCAGTGTTGCGCCCTCTTCAGGTAAAAACTCTGCACTCCATTTGAATTTAAATCTGCCATCGCTATTAGCTACGAGGTACCCTATGACGTTAGCTGGTACCATATGATGTCACAATGCTGTTGTGAGCCTTTATGTGTGTGTATTTGTTAGCGGCTCCGCCCTCTTGGTCTGCCAGGCAAAGCCTCCTTGTGGTGAATTTTTCAAACAGGAAATGGGAGTGGAGTTAGACTGGAAGGGGGTGACTTGCTCTTTAAATTGGTGAAACAATAGTTGCTAGGAATTTTTAAAAGTCTTTAAATTGAGATTATTTTCAGTTATAGTAACTGTTTAAAAATACAACCCGGAGTTTACCCTTTTCTGGAATTATGTATGATCTTTTAGAGTTTTGTAAGAGTGACAGCCTTACCCTGTAATGAGATATAAATATATGTCAATTGTCTTTTTTTTTTGCTAAACCCACCACTCGTTCTGTTGAAAAGGGTAGAATGCCTTATCCAGGTCAGGGACGAGGTCCTGCCTTGAGTGGAGGAGTTTAAGTATCTCAAGATCTTGTTCATGAGTGAGGGAAAGATTGAGCGTGAGACCGACAGGCGGATTGCTGCTGCGAGCGTTGTACTGGTCTGTCGTGGTGGAGAGAGAGCAGAGCCAAAAGGCAAAGCTCTCGATTTACCGGTCAATCTACGTCACCTGGTGAGGTTTTCCGTGGACAGCCAATCAGGAGGTGACCTAAAGGAAGATCCAGGACATGCTGGAGGGATGGCTGGCCAGGGAACGCCTTCGGATTCCCTTAGAGGAGCTGGTCCAAGTGGCTGGGGAGAGGGAAGTCTGGGCCTCTCTGCGTAGGCTGCTGCCCCTGCGACCCAACCCCCGGTACGTATGTATGTATGTGTGTTTGTGTGTGTGTGTGTGTGTGTGTGTATATATATATATATATATATATATATATATATATATCATGTCTCAGAGAGTCACTAGTCAGCTAGTGGCCAGCCTAGGCACGCTAATGGCTAGCCTCTCCAATGCTAACACCAGCACGTCCAGGTTAACGCTAGCCTTTCCATGCTAATAGACAGCAGAGGGAGTGTGTGAACCAGCCAATGACCAGCCGAGGGCTGCTAGTCCCTAGCGTATCTAGTAATAACGCCGGTAAAGGTGCTGCTTCTCAGTAAGCAGCGCCAGCCTCTCAGTTACCGGTGCCAGCTTATCATTAATCAGGTCGGTAATTTGCTTCAGAATTTATATAGCCTCCTGCTGCTGGGCAGTAGTCTTAATTTTGGCTCCCATACCGCGCCATAATATTTTCAGAGTCATGCAAATCTAAACTCAGTTTACCTTATAATCCTCACTGCCCACAATGATGTCATTGGATCCAGGCACATTCTGCAGCACGGGAATCTGAAGGTAAAGGTTTGGAAAACACACGAGGGAGCCCAAGGTGGTCTGAGCCTCGATCCTTGGAGCCTGGCATAGATTAAGAAAACATGCAAATAAAAAAAAAAATAAAACCAGACTCATTAGAGGAAAAACAGAAACCCATTTCCAGGAAACTAAAAGGTTTCCATCCAGGAAAAAGCAGATTGATCTTTATCCATGTTTGTGTTGATATATAACAAAAAGACGAGTGAATAAAAGCATGATGGCTGCAGCCCTGAAGCAAACTGGACCGATGAGCTGCTGTCCAACTCAGATGGTAAAATGATATGGATAGATTTTAAATCACCTGGTAACAAAACAGAACGACAGAGACATATTCAGGATTAAACCTGTGCACACAGGCAGAATCTCTATGATTACCGTACTGGTGAGCCAATGTTATCACTAAATAACGTCAACGCTCACCCCAACTGCAAAATACGTACATAAGACTGTATGAACAACTAATCTTATTGTAATAACAACACTAAAACATGTAAGAAAAGGAAGTTTGCCTCTTTAAATATGATAGAGTCACATTAATGTGATGCTTTTGAAGCTTGTGTGCTAAGCTAAAGCTAAGCTAAATGTGTTAGCATGTTTCTAAAAACAGAGGGGAAACTTCATCGCAAACATTTTTCATCAAAAACAGAAATAATCTTTGTAGTTCTAGTTTTTGCCTTTGAAGCTCTTCCAGCTTTCAAGCATGAGGTAAAAATGTTGGAAGGTTTTTCTAAATTGCATTCTTTGAGTCAAACAAATGAAAGACATCAACAATATGCATCGTTTCCTCCCCGAAATGTTTTTATTGCTGCCACCGGATTTAAAAAAGGCTACAGTGCTAAATTAAAACCGAGTGCATATAGTGACTTTTCCCTCTGAAATCTTCATGAATAAGTTTTATGTGTTTTGAAACTTCTGACCCCACACATTTCTGCACAACCAAGTATAAATAAAACAAAAATAGTTTTTGTACCTCTGAGGATTCAGAATTGAGAACTCGCGCTGACGCAGTGATAAAATCTCCAAGCAGCATAGTGAAGCCCGGGAGGCCCAAGAAGAAGAACCGAGGAGAGCAGGAACGAACGATGGTGTTCAAAACATCCTGAAAACAGACATGAACGTTAACAGGAGGTAAATGTGGTTAACGGTGGTCCCACCATGGCTTGGGACCACCCACGGGAAGAAGAAAGCAGGGTGTGTCTTGGCTAGTAAAGGCTAACCATTAGCAACTGTCCGAGTGCTCATCTGATGAGTTCATTTAAAAATGATCAGACTTTGGTTCTTCTTCTGCTTCTCATCCCTCCTCAGGCTCAGGATCAAAGTCCAAAGTTGTAGAAGGCAGGATTCGAGTCTTACTCATTAATATGCATCAGCTTTGATTGGCTAACAGCAACACAACTCCTCCCTTTCCTTCATTTGCTCTTCCTTATTGGATCAAAACTTTGATGTGCGATCACAAGTAACAGAAGCCTGAACATGCTCCGCCATACTACAAAGTTGCTAATTGTTAGCTTCCACTAGCCGAGATGCGCTCTTCTCTATCCTGGCTGCAAAATCAATACAGCCTTTCCATGGGTGTTTGTAAGCCAAGGTGGGCGGGGCCATGAATGCTAATTTTCCCTGTGATGTAGAAGAGAGTATAGTTTTGTGACCCAGTCATTTTCCATCGATTTACGGGGGATTGAAGAAGATGTTCTGCACATATGTAACTCAGAGGGACCCACTGTTTTTCATAAAACAACAAGTCAAACAGGAAAAGAGACCTTTAAAGCAAAGGAAACATTTTCTGTGAGATCCTCATTGTACCAAACATAAAAAACAGGGGTGAGATATTTTTAATCCACTTCTTTAGATTTACTTCTTGAGTCTGTTTGTGTAAATAAAGCTGCAGCACCTTTTGTAAACGGGACGCCATGCGATCACAGGCCGACCGCACATTTAAAGCTTGGCGATGAAAGTAAATGACCCAACAGTATGTGACACTAAAGATCAGGAAGGAAAAAAAAAAACAATCAGGAAGTGGACGAAAGGCGGAGGAGAGGCAGCAGATGGATTGTTCATAGTGGATAAGAGGGAGGACAAAAGCCCTCAACTTTCATGAGTCACATATAGGTACGTACACAAGCAAACCTGTAATTAAAGCCAGAGACAAGGTATTGTGTTGTTGAGGTACAGCGTCTCAGTGGCAGATGGGTACTCTTTCAGCACTGACACTGACATATGCTACACAGCAGACGCTCAGACTGCTTAGGGACGTACAGCATTAAACCGCACAAGCATTAGGATGATAAAATGCTTTTTCAGGCAACCTGCAGCAAAAAAAACAAAAAGAGATATCTCTTTTCTTCTCACTGACAAGATGAAATACTTGACTTTAGTAATAAAAAAAAGATACTGGAACGAGAGTGCAGCATTTCAATAAGACAGAGCGATTGCCGTCTCTTATCGGAGACTTGTTTGTGCACATTTGTGTACAAAGCCAAGGTCCACGCTGGAAACACCTGCCCGGGCAGCTATGAACTTGTGCAAATCGGACAGTTCAAACACCCGCCTGCTTCTGCCAGGCACCTTAACAAACAAGTACATGCAATTTCCGTCTCGGTAACAAACACCCACAAAGACAGAGACGCGGTACCACCTATGCATTTGCGACATAAATAACCCAAACCTTCGGTAAACAGGGGACGCGGGTGAACAAAAGGAGAATGGAATAAACACACGGACGTAATAAGTAGGAAGTCAAACCAGCATCAGCACTGCATGTGGAAAATTGGTGGGAAGAGCTTTAGAGCTGAGGGCCAATTTTACCCTCATTTTGTTAGTAATTGACCTCTGAAGCATAATGTGCAGTGCAGTCAGAGGTAATTAGCAAGCAACAAACCGTTTCTTGATTGCCTGAAATAAGCATTTTAGAGGAAGCTACAAACGTAGATGGCAAAGTGCTTTCAATTGTATGTGTAAGTAGAGGGGACCTGATTTCAGGTGTGAGTAAAGAAATCAGAATTGACAAACGTAGATGAACCACATGTGGCGCTGTGTCGGCAGCAGGAACGGCCCCCGCATCAACAAAAGGTGCATTAATGTGACTCTGAATGGAGCCACCTCGGGCCTTTTTCTGTGTCTTCATCATCAGCGAAGAACGCCCCTGGGGTGACGGGGTTCATCCTGGCATTTCATCACTCCGCATTGTGTCAAAACACTCTGCTCTCAGTTGGCCAAATCAATTTTATTAAAGGAATCATCAAGAGTTTTCAAACTCAAAGAAGCTAACGGAATACAACCTGCTCATACAACAATCAGAGTGATTTTTGTGAGTGGCTGAATGTAAAATTTGGGTTCAAATTCATGCATTTAACAAAAAATTTGCTGCTATTTCAGCGCAACCTGTAAACCGTTTAGATGAACTGACTTTTAAAGATGGATTATGAGTATTGTGCTGCCATCGTAGCTTTGAGAGCGGTAACCAGCAAGCGACAAAGGAACAGGACAATAGCCCTGACCTTGGCACTCTGTCAGTTGGGAGGAGAATCCCACTAAAGGAGGGGTAGGTGACTCTAATGGTGAGGACCGACTCCGGGATTCCCCTTCTCCACCTATAAAACGCGGCTGCTAAATACGAACCACAAATAAAAATAATTAAACTTGAACATTTACTTCTGGAAGTCTGCTGGATCAGCCGGAGAAGATTCCTTCACTTTTCATGCAAAATGAATCCGTGTTTCAAAAATGAACATGTATATGATTTAAAGTGACTGAATATATATTTTCCGTTTGTATTTATTATTTGTTACAGAACGGGGTGGGGGTGGCGGTAGAAAAAGGAAGGAGGAGGGAGCGAATGAGAGCCACTTTCTTATGTTAAGCAGGCGTGCGGCTGTCCTCCATTGTGTGGCGTGAGGACTCTTTTCTCTGGCCAATTTGAGCATGCTTCAGTGGCCAGCCTGGCTCTGGCCCCCTAACGCATTATACAGAGCCACAACAAAAGCTGGAGAATGCTGCCTGCTCTCTCAGTGTGGCCCCCCTCATTGCTCCACTCTACACCACGTTCCCCAGGCTCCCCTCCCGCTCCTTCACACACTCACGCCCACACACACACGGAGGCAGGCCAGTCTACTGCGGGCCCCTGGCCGACGTGTCAGTCTAACGGAGCGCGACAGACGTCAATCCTTAATTAATCACGTATACACGGCAGGGGCTCAAAACATTATTTAACGACATGGAAAACATTCTAATAAGCTTGTCGCACTGCCAAGCGCAATGGAAACCTAGCCAAGAGGGCATATATGCATATATGTACGCACACACGTTTGCCCCCCCCCCCCCCCAATACTCCACCCGGCTCAGGCAGACTTTTTATCCCTGTCCTTTGTTTTGGGGAACTCTATTCATCTCCACTCATCTTTGTCTAGGAGCAATGGAGCTATGCCAGATTTGAATACAAGAAAGGGTGTGGTGAAAAGAGACGAGAGATGCCAAAACACAGCAGCGCTCCTCATCACCGCTGGTTGGCGGGCAGTTTTTGTTTTTAATTAATTTTTTACGTTTTTTTTTTTCTTTTTCACCAAGCCGTTATTTCAAAATTATAGCTTACCTTCAAATCCTTGGATTTCACTCCCTCCTGTACCCTTTCTCAAGTTGGGCCCAAGCACAGTTAATTAGCAATGCACTTTTTAAAGGGTAAAGCTGAATGATGTCAAAAACCACCAGTTGAATAAGAATCAAATTTACACGCTGGCGCTAAACACAAACTGGAGACATAAATGACTACTGGGTAACTGCAGATTGTGGTTTTCCAGCAGTAATAAGAGTTGTCCTGGGTTCGAATGATGCGCCATCTGCTGTTGAAAAATGGGAACAACGGATGACCTCACTGTCAGAGACCTGCTGGCTGTACCTGGTCATCGCTGGAGAAGCCCTTGTGCATGATGTGGTAGAGGTGAACCAGGAAATCGCTGTTGGGAAGCACATCCTGGTGTCTGGTCATCATCTCGCAGATCAACTTGAAGGCCCACAGCTTGCCTGCCTTGTACTCTGCAGGCATCACGGTCGCCTGTCGAGCACAGAGAAGACGAGGTCGTTACGAACACAGAAAGGGCTAAAACTTTTAATGATGCTGCATAAAACTCAAAAGTTAAAATGTGTGGATAAAGCGGGTTGGCTGTTGGATCTGACTCAATGATCTTGTTTCTGCTACCCCTTGCAGATAATGGCTGCAAATTCCCTGGTTGTGTCCAGATGGAGTATCAGGATTGGTACCTTCATCAGAAACCTGCTCTAGCCAAACCTATTCATGCCTGCTGCCCTCCAGTGGAAGATCTACAAATGGCATGGGCCAATTTTATTTCATAATTACTGTTAAGTTTGTTAAATAATTGCAAATAAAACACTTTATTGGTCAACATTTTCCCCTAACTCAAACTTACAGCCTTTAATCCATCCATCCATCCATCGTCGGGTCGCGGGGGCAGTAGCCTAAGTCGAGAGGCCCAGACTTCCCTCTCCCCAGCCACTTCGGCCAGCTCCTCTGAGGTAATCCCAAGGTGTTCCCTGGCCAGGTGAGGGACATAGTCCCTCCACCGTGTCCTGGGTCTCCCTTTAGGCCTCCCGGTTGGACATGCCCGGAAAACCTCACCAGGGAGGCGTCCAGGAGGCATCCTGACCAGAAGCCCGAGCCACCTCAACTGGCTTCTCTCGATGTGGAGGAGCAGCGGGTCTACTCCGAGCCCCTCCCGAATGAGTGAGCTTCTCACCCTATCTCTAAGAGAGAGCCCAGCCACTCTTCAGAGAAAACTCATTTCGGCCTCTTGTATCCGCGATCTCGTTCTTTAGCGCACTGCTTTCCCCCTCTGAGGCGCCGGATGGTGGACCAGAATCTCCTCGAAGCCGTACGGAAGTCTTGCTCCATGGCCTCACCAAACTCCTCCCATGCCCGGGTTTTTGCCTTGGCGACCACCCGAGCCGCGTTCCGCTTGGACTGCCGGTAGCGGTCAGCTGCCTCTGGAGTCCCACAGGCCAAAAATACCTGATAGGACTCTTTCTTCAGCTTGACAGCATCCCTAACCGCCGGTGTCCACCAGCGGGTTCGGGGGTTGCCACCACGACAGGCACCGACGATCCTTCCCCACCATCTGAGCCAACTCACCACCAGGTAGTGGTCAGTTGACAGCTCCGCCCCTCTCTTCACCCGAGTGTCCAAGACGTGCGGCCGCGTGTCAGATGAAACAACAACAAAGTCGATCATCGAGCTGCGGCCTAAGGTATCCTGGTGCCAAGAGCACATATGGACACCTTTATGTCTGAACATGGTGTTCATTATGGACAATCCATGACTGGCTCAGAAGTCCAATAACAAAACACCACTCGAATTCAGATCCTGGGGGCCGTTCTTCCCAACCACACCTCTCCAGGTCTCACTGCCGTTGCCCACGTGAGCGTTAAAGTCCCCCAGCAGAACGAGGGAGTCACCAGAAGGAGCGCTTTCCAGCACCTCCTCCAAGGTCTCCAAAAAGGGTGGGTAGTCTGAACTGTAGTTTGGTGCATAAGCACAGACCACAGCCAGAACCCGTCCCCCCACACGTAGGCGGAGGGAGGCTACCCTCTCATTCACTGGGGTAAACCCCAACGTACAGGCACCAAGATGGGGGGCAAGTAGTATGCCCACCCCTGCTTGGCGCCTCTCAGTGGGAGCAACTCCAGAGTGGTAGAAAGTCCAACCCCTCTCAAGGAAACTGGTTCCAGAGCCAGAGCCATGCGTTGAGGTGAGTCCGACAACATCTAGTCGGAACCTCTCAACCTCACACACCAACTCAGGCTCCTTCCCCACCAGAGAGGTGACATTCCATGTGCCAAGAGCCAGCTGTAGCCGAGGATCAGACCACCAAGTTCCCCGCCCTCGACTACCACCCGTCACACACTGCACCTGACTCCTGTGGCCCCTCCCACGAGTGGTGAGCCCATGGGAAGGGGGACCCACGTTTCCTCTTCGGGCTGTGCTCCATGGGTGAAAGCCCGGCCACCAGGCTCTCGCCAACGTGCCCCACCTCCAGGCCTGGCTCCAGAGGGGGGCCCCGGTGACCCACGTCCGGGCGAGGGAACACGGTTTCCATTTACATATAATTCACCATAAGAGGTCTTCTTACAGCCTTTAATTTATTTTCTTAACTGATTCACAAAATGAATGTTACCTTTCCTGTTTTTAATTAAAAAATTTACTAAATGAGTAAATAAAGTGTGTTTAAGTGTTTCTGATGAAAACACTGTCCTCGGTTTGTGTGTGAGGCTTTCTTTCCTGATATTTGACAATCTGGCTGTGAAAGTATGTCCACATTAAATTCATTTCCTCCTTACGTTTTAATTTTGTGCCCGAGCTGAATTTGGCTAGCATCGCTAAAAGCACAAACAGAACCTCCTGGTATCAGTCGTGCATTTTTATAGATATTGTTGATGCATTAAGGCACAGCAGACCTTTGTTGAGTCAAACAGCTGACGGAAGAACTTGCTCAAATTTAATGAAAAATCTGGAAAATGCTTTGCTGCCGTTTTTAGACGCAACATAAACGTAAGCACACAAAAGGCTCTCAAATGTAAGGGAAATGATTTTAACTGAATTAAGAATATAAAAGCCACAATACCCACTTACTTATTAAATGATAAAATAGGTAAATACTCTAATAAATGAAGTTGTTTGCATGTTGCTGGCTGTGTAAGCTCGTACCCTGAAGAGCCATGACGCAAGCATTCGAAGAGGAGGGATGAACAGCGGCTGGGGTGGAGACGACTGGTTGTCCACGCTGATCCCGAGGTTGTCCCGGATCTGTGAGGACACATTTCAGTTTACTTTAAGGAATCCATGTGTGTATAGTTAATCTGTAAGTGGGGGAGGGGGTCTCTTTTCCATACCTTGGCCAGCTTATGCCAAAGTTCGTAAAGGTAGGAGAAAACCTTGGCGTGGATTTTAGGGCTTCTGATATTGTTGACGTCTCCTAGGATACCCAGAATCCTCCTCCACAGGACAAAGGCAGAATCAGGATGCCAACCAGTTAGGGTCCCCCCAGCTATGATGCTGACATCATCAGCGAGACACTCGCTGCTGTCTGCAGGATCAGAGAGTTTAGGTTTGACAATGAACATCTATTTCACGGTGCCGGGACTTGAAAAGAAATCAAAGCAGATGTTAGTTTATAGAGGGAATAGGATTCAGTCAACAAATGCAGCAACGCTTTAATGATGATCTCATCACTACAGCAGCTGTTGACTTAATCCTATGGCTGTTTGTACTTTCCCCCATAAGTATTAGGATTTATTTGGCTAAAAAACTGAAAGAGTTTTGGGGGGAAAAGACACAAAAGACATGCATCATCCCAGTGATTAGTGGGAGAACAGCACCCCCTAGTGGGTAGAGGAAGAAATGCAGGCGTAAAGTTAAAATAAGCGTGGTTACTTATTTAACAGAAACAAATCAGTGTTTTTATTTTTAGTTTGTAGCAGAATATTTAAAAATAAAGCACATCTGTATAAGATAAAGAAATCCCATTCAGGATGAAAGATGGAAAAGTAACATGAGAAGTGAGGAGTATGAGGAGTAACAGCCAGGCAGCGGTACCCAAGTGGTGGGGCATGTGTAAGACAGACTGATGCATGGAGTCATCCAGGGGGCACTCTGTGTGCACCAGCAGGGCTGGTGAAGCGGGGGGATTCTGAGGGTAGTGGTAATTTTGGTGGAGGTAGGGAGGTGCAGATTGGGGAGATAAGGCACACTCAGAACCTAGAAACAACAACAAGGGGAAAAGAATAACATCTGGGTTTGTGGAAGGAGGCAGAGGGACACAATGATCACAATGTAATAAACATACAAGGATGTAAGGGGAAGATCACATGATGAGTAAAACAGAAACTAACGCTAAAGACATGCTTACATTATTGTATTCATTATAATAAACCATCTTAATCAAGCCACAAACTGTCTTAGTGAGACATAAACAGGGTTTCCCCCAGAAAAGGAGTTTAGCCTGGCGGTTTTGGCAAGGGGGAAGGTCGCGCTCTGTCCCGCAGCGCTCCTCCGTGAGAGCGGGGCGGGGTGGTTTCACACGCTCCGCTGCTGTTTCTCACCAGTATCAGCTGATGGAGGGCTCTAGTTTCGTTGCGCCGTTTGTGTCAGTGGACACGGTAGGGTAGGGTAGGGTAGTGTCGGGGAGGGGGGGCGGGGCATGACACTTAGCCTGGAGGCCCGCCAGGCTTATAAAGCGCTGGGGGAAACCCTGATAAAAGTGAATACATTGGAAATCCCTGCATTACTTTATCAGGCTGTGCCTAACTTATTTATCAAGAAGAGCCGGAAGCAACACCCCTCAGATAAACTTGCAACAAAGCTTTCAAATAATCCCAAATAACTGCTATTTTCACCTCCCGTACCTGCGAGAGCTTCGTTGTGGCTGAGCAGCAGATTCCCCTGGCTCTGGGGGTCAGCTGTAACATCCATGTGGGCCGACTGCGTGGACTGTGCGTCCGCCTCCTCTTCAAACGCCGGCCAGGTAACTTCAGCTTCGTTGAGGTAGCCATTGGACGTCTCACTGCTTATACTTTCACCTGCAGGCGAGGAAGGTAAAATGTAGATTTTCAGACACAAAGAATCACCTGAATTTTGATTTTTGCGCTGGAGGTTTTCAGCGTTTAACTTGCGTGATTAAATAATACCAAATTCTTAATTGTCTCACTTTTATCTCTGAGCTTGTGTCGTATAGAGTTTGAGGGTCCGTCGGTGTCGGTCTCAGTTGGACTGCTGCTCCGTCGTATATGGATCTAAACGTGCAGAAGATGACATGAAAATTTACACGGACTGAGTTCAACAAGCTCACGTGGACCCAAGCTGAGCCTACTCACCACGGGGGGCTCAGTGCTCTCCGTCTTTCCTTCAGACCCCCTGCTGTCAGAACAACAAGAAGTAGGGGACGACTCTCTCTTTTGAGCTGCAAGGCCAGATGGGATTTTAGGAAAAAATAATTAATCCGATGTGCTGAAAGTAACAGAATTCTGCCAAAAACCTGCTAAATTGTAAAATGTCAACAATGTAACTGAATTAAAACCCTATCTTGTATAAAAATGACTCAGGAGGCTAGTGAGCTGCATACAAGCTAGGCCTTCACAATCCAAACATCTTGGGTGCCTTCTTGCTGTGTTTGACTTCTTATTCTATTTTTGGTTCTTTTTTAAAACACAGAAAAGGTTTCTCTTTACCTTGCTGATGTTTCGTTTGCGGCTGCAAACTTCCTCAGAGCTGACGCTGATGGTGGCGTCACTTCCTACTCCGTTTATCTGCGGGCAGCAGGGGACGTTGTCGTCCCGCGGATAAACGGAGTAGGAAGTGACGCCACCATCAGCGTCAGCTCTGAAGTTTGCAGCCGCAAACGAAACTGTCAGCAAGGTAAAGAGAAACCTTTTCTGTGTTTTAAAAAAGAACCAAAAATGGAATCCTAACACCTGTTTTTCCTCTCAATCCACCAGAATAAAACTCATCTAGAGCCGCAGCTCTTACAGGATCGTTTGAACAAATACAAATAAAAGTTGTTTTTTCACCTACCGTATTTTCCGGACTATAAGTCGCACTTTTTTCATAGTCTGGCCGGTCCTGCGACTTAAACTCCGGAAAATACGGTAATTATAAGAATAATGTGAGAAACCAGAGGAAAAAAGTCAGGATTTTTTTTTCTCATATGTATCTCATTCAATTAAAAAACAACAACAAATAAATAAGCAAACAATATGCATATAAACAGTAGGGATGCACCAATACGTTACTGGTATCGGTGCCGATACAGATACTGATACCAGTATCGGTAAAAGTTAACAGATACCAGTAAATGATACCAATGCAGTTGCTTCAAAGTGACTTCACTGTAACTTGTCATTTCTGTTCACCTAATATTTTAGTTTTGTGATCACTTATATTGCTTTTTATCTACCTCACAGTCTTTTCCTATTTAAAACAGAAGAAAATAAAACCTGTATTCCAATTCAATGCATTTTTTTGTGTGGCAGAAGTATCTGTATCTGTATCGACGAGTACTCAGATCCAAGTATCGGTATCGTATCGGTTTGGAAAAAAGTGGCATCGTTGCATCCCTAATAAACACAATACAACTTGAACAAAAATATTCTGTCACGTTCCTTGTCCATGTTTCAGTTATAGCCACAGACATTCCTCACATTCATATCCACCCAACACACTTGATCTAATATATTCTCTCAACACTTTTAGAGTTCTTCACTCTTTCACTTCTCTGTCCAGGCAATTCCATGATTCACACCATTCACCGAAATACTCATTTCCTTCATTCTGGTCCTTTTTGACTTTTTTCTGAGATTTAGGGCAGAAATCTTTTTCCTCCTCTTCTGTAAGCATCAAAAACAGGAGATTTGTTGTGGATTTTGAATATTAAGAAAAAGGAAATGCTGTTGCAAGAAACAATTAACGTTTTTCTATGGGACGTTGAAATCATAAGTAGATCTAAACAATGACTGGTACCTTTAGTGTCTTTCTGCTGTGGAAATTAAATGCAGTTTTTCCATGAACAACCTGAAAAGCTGCTTAAAGCTGAATTCTTATTAGGATTAAAACATGAGTTTGTTTATTTATTTTTTTGATCATTTTTAGTCAAGGTCACTACCGTATTTTCCGGACTATAAGCCGCTACTTTTTTTCCCACGCTTTGAACCATGCGGCTTATAATGAGGTGCGGCTTTACTGAAGATTTTCCTTCACCTGCAGGGGGCGCTTTAGCAGAAAGTGAAACAGGTGGAAATCGAAGAAAGTGCTCATTTTAATTTAGCACATGCAAGCAGCCGGCACGACGATTTTTTTTTTCAAATCCATACCCCCTCATACTGGAAACTACACGTATGAGTTCATATGATGCCGCATTTAAGTTGAAGGCCATCGATCTGGCAGTAAAGGACGGAAACAGTGCTGCCGCACGTAAGCTTGGCATGAATGAATCCATGGTTCGGCGCTGGAGACGGCAGCGGGAAGATCTCATTCAAGCCAGCTTCACCCGGGGATGATGACAGCAACACGGACAGCGACACTGACATCGCCACAGAAAAGGTATGTGACGAAGCTCTTTTTTTTCAGAATCAGAATCAGAAAAGGTTTATTGCCATTGTCACTGAACAAACAATTCACAAACTAGGAACTTGCTTTGGTACTAATGTACTAATGTGCTACATATAACATGAATAATACGATTACAAATAGAATAAAACTTTCAGCTATAAAAAACATAATGAGGCTATGAGGCTGTTCAACTCCGACACTGAAGAAGAGGACTTTAATGGCTTTAGTGCGCAGGAGGAAGATGAGAGCAAATGACTTTTTCTGGTAGGCAAGTGTGTTTTATTTACTAACCAGGCATGTTTTGTGTGCAGTTTTTATTTTCTAGTCATCCAGGGCTTATTAATGCTGTGTCAGTGCTGTTCTTTTCTTCTAAACATGCAAATTACCGTTAATAACGTGTCAGTTCTGTTTTTATTTTATAACCATCCAGAAATATGAATGCTGTCAGTGCTGTTTTCTTGTCTAAACTTGCAGGCACGTTCACCAGTGTTTAAAATTCATTTTGTTGAATTAAAACAACAATGAAAAACCTCCGTGTAGCGTCTTTCCGTCTAATTATCTGATGTTATGGCCGTACATGTGTCGGACACCTGCATGTGGCTGCTGCGCCGCGGCTTGTATTTGAGTGCGGCGTGTGCATGTAGAAAACCTTTTTTTTTTGTTAGTGCGGCTTATATTGAGGTGCGCTCTATAGTCTGGGAATTACGGTAAAGTAGAAGGACCAAAGAGCCACTTGTGGCTCCAGAGCTGCAAGTTGTGACTATAAAGTTCTCATGCAATATTGTTAAGCTCTAATCATGCAAACTATTTTTCTGTACACCTTTTGTGTCTAATCCTTAAAAATATATTTATTTACCTCATAAATTGTTGATTATTTGACGCACGTTCACACTCTGGTTCAAACTTTGTTTCCCACATAAACACATCTGAGTCGTTTTGTTTATTTTTGACCAAATTGAGCAAAGTTCATTCCTCAAAGTACTTTTTCCTACAACAACTTTAGTCTGCACCAAGAAAGAAAAGATGAAAAATCTGTTTTGCTGTTTTTTAAATACTTTTTACATTAATTTGGAACAAAAAGGAGTTTGACATAATGGAAGATCATAATATTAGAAAAGTACTACAAGGATAAACCGTTTTATTCCAAGACTAGATATAGAATATTTATAAACTTTATTTTGTTTAATAAGATAAAGGATTGAAAACGTGTACATTTAAGTCGGTTGACGAGTTAAAATCTGACACAATTCCTAAAGCCTACATTTATCAACGTCAACGGAAAATGAACATTGAAGATTGAATTATTAGCAAGACTTCATAAATGTTTAAAAAGGTGTCATCAGCAAATTGGCACCTCACCTAACAAATGACTTAAGACGAAGAAGTAAAACTGCAAAGACTGTGAACAGACACAATGTCGATCAGGAGGGATGTTAACTCGTTCACTGCCATTGACGACTAAAGTCGTCATTTGCATTTTTTTACTGTGTGGGTGTCGGACGAGCCCCCGCACCGTGAGAACAAACATCTCAGCTCTGAAGCCGATCTTCATCCGCGTACGTCACACGTCACGTGACCAGGAAGCAGAACATCCATGTGTTAGGAGATCGTTTTGGGCCGTTCCTGTAAAAAAAAGTGAGGCGCGAACCGGAAAAGCTTCTGCCGATCACAATTCGACAACGGATTATGAAAGAACGGATAATGCTCGAAACATGCAGATTGTTCCTGATGTAAGAGGTGAGTCTCCTCTTTGTTTTGGTTGTTTTGGCATCGACATCATCCTAGCGTGCAACGTTCTGTGACCCTTAAAAAAACTGTAAAAACGGTGCGAAACGCTGGCAGTGAATGAGTTAGTGACAAACCAGGTGTGTGTGTGTGTGTGTGTGTGTGTGTACCTGGTAAGGTGTCAGACAGCTGCTGGGTGATGTCTGAGGTGCTGCTGCTACGTGGCAGAGGGCTCTCCATGCCTCCCAGCTCCTCTTCACCCCCACACTCTGAAAGCTGACACTCCTCCAGATCTGACGAGGGAAAAGCACCATCAGGCAAAAGCAGAAGCTGGAAAAACACACTAGGATGTTATCTTAGGGATATGCGGAGACGGTGCAGATGAAAACTCACATTCAAACATGCAAATGGAGATAAGTACTACCGTTACTGACACCGCGTGTTTTTACAGCATGTTCAGCCCACAGAAGAACCTACTTTTGTCTGAACAAACGCTGAATACGATTACAGGAGCTCGTGAGGGATGGATGACAAATGCAAACACACAAATACATGCAATCCCTCTTAAAACACTTTACCTGAGAGTCTATGAGAGCAAGCAGAGTTACCGGAAGAGATACCAGGCAAGAAAGAGCTCACAGTGTGGAGCAGCATAGGAACACTTTTAGCAGCGGGCAAAGCCTCGTAAAGATGGACACAGTTGCTGATGGACTGGCTTCGCTTAGCTTCCATCAGGCAAAGACAAGGATAGAAGGGAGACAGTGAGAACAGCAGAAAGGTAAATGAAAGCAGCAACGCTTTCAAAATCAGACATTTGAATCAGAAAAGTGTCACAACTTCAGTTAAGTTTGAGCAAAAGTGGTTTACAAACTGGTTAAAGGCCTGAAAATGAAAATAAAAGGTCTACACTGAAAAAAAGTGTGAAACAGATTAAACCTGAAGAATGAATAATACAGATGAAACGGACAAGAAAAAAACAGCTAAATATATCTTGAATAGGGATGCACCGATGGATCGGCATTTGATCCCAATCGGCCGATAGCGCCCCTATCGGTTTTGATCGGAGTTTTCAAAATAGATCAAAGCAGACCAATCAGACCATTTTAGATTAGGTTACATTTCCTTTATTCCCAGATTATGTAGTTTGTAGCACTCATTATAATGTTGTAGAAAATTTCTGGCCAATCCACGTGATCGGTATTGGTGATCAGCATTCTTTGATATCGGTATCGGTAATCGGCAGCAAAAAACCTGATCGGTGCATCCCTAATGATGAATGTATAATAATTTCTCATTATTAATCTATTTCCCTTTATTTATTGCAGTTAAAGTCTGACTGAGAGACCTGTCCAAGGTGGCAGTAAAAATACAACATTATTAAACTAAATACAACAGGTATGCAGCATAAACAAAACATCTAAATTAGCATCAAACTGTGACGAAATTACGAGAATAACCTTAAGACCAACTTCCCCACAGTTAACTATTCTAGCAGCTTAAAATCCTTCTGAAGATCAGTGATTATTAAAAGCAGAACATTGAAAAATTGTAGGAAAATTCCTTTTTCATGCCGATATCGTCGTTAAAATTTTATCTCCAAAGGCATCAGAATCCGTTCCCAGTCTTTAAAAGACGACTTTTACACAGCATTCACATTTTATAATAAGAATAATAATGCATTGAACTTATATAGCGCTTTTCTAGACACCCAAAGACGCTTTCACACACACACATTCACACACTGCTAGTGATGGTAAGCTACTTGTAGCCACAGCCGCCCTGGGGAGGTCTGACAGAGGCGAGGCTGCCATTTGGCGCCGTCGGCCCCTCCGACCACCACTAACACAGGCAAGTTGGGTGAAGTGTCTTGCCCAAGGACACAACAGCAGGATACCCCTGGCGGGAGCTGGAATCAAGCCCATGATCATGAGGCAACCCGCTCTACCACCTGAGCTACTGCTGCTATACACCAAACTCTTCAGCTCCTTCTCCTCTCTCTGAAAACGTAAAAATTATGACAGGCCTGAGCTAAAGTTTTAGAGATGTTTTTGTTTATTTGGCACAAATCGTAAGTGTGTAGAGACAAACGGCTAAAACAAACAAGAACCTTCCCCCGAGGCATGCTTTTCTTATCTGAAATCTTTTTAAGTTTTATCACTGATACACACAATGAGTAAGATACATGACTAATAAACACATCTCAGCATCACACTTATTTAAATGGTAAATGGTTTGAATTTGATACAGCAACTTCTAGAGTCCTGGAACCCCCCAAGGCGCTTTACAACATTCACCCATTCACACACACATTCACACACTGATGGGGATGAGCTACAATGTAGCCACAGCTGCCCTGGGGCACACTGACAGGCGGGGCTGTCGAGCACAGGCGCCACCGGTCCCTCCGACCACCACCAGCAGGCAACTTGGGTTAAGTGTCTTGCCCAAGGACACAACGACAGCGACAGACTGAGCGGGGCTCGAACCTGCAACCTTCCGATTACGGGGCGAGCACTTCACTCCTGTGCCACCGTCGCCCACACACTTTGATTTATTTAGGCTGTGTGGGTTAAATAAACAAACTAAGACACAGGTAGCTGTTGAAATAAAGACACTAATTTATGGGTCTTTTTTCTGGTATTATTCTACTCTCTAATAAAAAAACGTGTCATCATAACCACCAGAAATGTGTTCACTTGCATTGAGTGCATTCATAAATGAACACTGAGCCCTTTTCCACCATTCGGAAGACAAACAATAACTCTGTTTATTTGCGTGTGTAAGTGTAGCCAAGTTTCTGACAGTAGTCAACGCTGATGCATCACCATTGTGCCTGGATAGCACTTCAGACTCTCACAGAGAGAAAGGACGCTTCTCCTCTCTGCTTTCAGCACACTTTAATTACGCCTTTCAACAAGGGAGGCACGGCGCGTGTGCTACAGGCCTCACGGCTTCTCATTTATGCTCATTAATGAGTATTAATTACACTCTTGATGAAACTATCAAAAACGGCAGCGCAATGGATGTGTGGGCCGTCTCCTGAGGAGCAGAGAGAAGGGGCTGCTGGTCCTTTGAAGATCAATGTGGGAGAAATCCAATTAGGATAAAGAACGGAGGAGAACCTGAAGCGCTCGCCTTTAATGTCCATCTCTGCTTGTGCAGTAATACAAACAGGCTAAAGAGCAGATGCATAAACATGATGGAGGTGTTGGTGCACGCATGCATAAACACCCACCATGTTTGTTTAATAAAGTTCTGATTGCGTGATTTTACTTGTTCGCTGTATGAATGCAAGGCAAGTTACCAAAATGACGTTTTCATGTTTTATTATTTGAATTAAGACTGAATTGCAGGAACAAAAACACACTGCTGCTACTTATCTATCACCTTTATAGGTTATCTTTCATTTAACCCGTGCATCAGATAAGGGCTGTCTGCAGAGTCCAAAGCTGGTCTTTGACGTGCTGTGGAGGGAGTTGTGGTGTGTGCCTGCAATCAAGCTGACATGGAATGTGTTGACAATGGCCGGTAATACGTAAAAGGGAACAAAGAAGGCCATCTGCTAGCCTTTTTGTCTGCTGTTTGGCCTTACGGAGGCACCTGGGGCCATGCACACAAAGACTTCTGCAGAAAACAAACATAGCTGATAAACTAAAAGTTTATCACAAGCTCTTCCAAACCCCAAAGAAAAGATTTAGAACAGGAAGATTTTATCTCATGTTTAGTATTTGTATCCTCGGATGGAACAGCAACATAAGAGTGATACTCACCAGAGGCTTTCTGTCGGACATTGTTGCGAGCTTTCTCCACACCAGGCGCTCCTGAGGTAGTGGCTGAGCGGATCCTCATGGGCTCCTGGCCTCCTGGCCCTCCGTGCTCGCCTTGGTTCCTCCAGCTCAGGGAGAAGGAGCGTGCAACGGCAGATGACTTCTGGGAGTCCTGGATCACTCCTGACATGTGAAAACCAAGCATGCTGAAGCGGGTGTAGACATTTCTTTTCCGTTAACTAAACTCAACAAAATATAGAGTTGGTTTGTGCCAGAGTTTGTTGATTTTTTAAAACACTGAATGAGATGTTTACCAAAATCCAGCACAAAACCAAACAGGATTTAAAGCCTAAATTAGTTTCAAGTGGTTTCCCCACACATGCAAATCAGATTTGAACTATTTAGGCCGATAAGGCTAGCATTTTTACTCATTTGTCTTAAACAGCAAATTCAGCTTAATGGGTTTCTGCACCCCCCTCAACTTTCAGGCCTGTCTAAAGTAAATCTCGTCAACTTTACTCGTTTGTGAGGCTCCGTCGGGTCAATTTTATGACTGCACACAGACTTTACTGCACCATGATATATATATAATATGGAACAAATGCCCTAAAAGACACAGTTGAGCCAGGAAAGATCCTCACACAACCACATTACCTCTGATTACCACTAGAGGGAGCACATGTCCCAAACAACACTAGTAGGATTATAAGTTTTTACTTGACAAGTCAACTTTGGCCAGTTACTCAATCCAAATGAGTTTGAACTTAAAATGCCAAAATCCTGAGCTTTTTAAACAAAGCACCTGTTTATTCCCCTTACCGCGTCCTCTCTGCTTCTTCTCCTTCTGCTCGCTGAGTTTGTCCAAAGGCAAGTTGGCCATGTCCAGGCCATAAACGGAGCGTGCCAGCACAGCTGTCATGGAGTCCATGATGCTGGCCCACTCCGTCACCAGCTCCTCCCAGCAGGTAAGAGAGGACAGCACTGCCAGCAGCTCGTCCCAAAGCTCCCGAGAGATAAACACGCAGAGGTTTGCTCGAACCCAGGCCACAATGATAGTCTGACAGCAGGAAGACAAGAGAAGAATAACGTGGTAGAAAATCAAACTAAGTGACAACATTAACCTCATGCATCTTTAGAATTCCTGCACCTTCGCCTAATATGAGCTGGTGAGTTTTCAAGATTTAAAAAATAAATATTATTGTGCTACATAGGGATGGGTACCTCTGACATTTGAATCGATTCGGTACTAATTCCCGGTACCTAGGAATCGATACCGGTACTTAACGGTACCAATTTGAGATACTTTTGAGTGTTTAATATTTTAATTCTCTTCTATAATTAAGTATATATTTTTCTCAATATATAACCATATTTGATAAATATCACGATAAATAACATACAACTGTTTGTATTTTAACATCGTCCTTGTAGTTTTATAAGCTGATAATTAAACTGAAGAAAACATCTTTACTGTGAACTAAATTTACTGTGTATCTTCATTCCTTTTGCCGTCCTTTTTCTTTGATTTTTCCTACTGGGAAGTTAGAATTTCTGAGGAGAAAGCGAACGCACCATTAGCTGATAACAATGGTGGCAATGGAAGCTAATTTATCAAGCTAACGTTATCTTAAACAGTTTATTTAGCTGCTGGAGCAGATTAAAACGATGATGCCTCACACTTAGATCGTTGTCACTGGTTTCATCTTCACCCGTC
Source organism: Nothobranchius furzeri (assembly GCF_043380555.1). Taxonomy (NCBI): domain Eukaryota; kingdom Metazoa; phylum Chordata; class Actinopteri; order Cyprinodontiformes; family Nothobranchiidae; genus Nothobranchius; species Nothobranchius furzeri. The sequence continues at coordinate 35,930,729 of NC_091758.1, forward strand.
GCATTTAGTAAAGTGAAGCCAAACTTTAGAGCGCGTTCATGTTATTCTAGTCGGAAAATCGGAGTTCCGAGGAGAAAGCGAATGCACCATTAGCGAAATGGAAGCTAACATATCAAGCTAACGTTATCTTAAACATTTTATTTACCTAACGGAGCAGATTAAGATGAGGATGTCTCACTTAGATCGTTGTCGCTGGTTTCATCATCACCCAGTTACCCATCACATTTAGTGAAGTGGACCCAAGCTTTAGCGTGCGTTCTTTCTACCATGCTGCTCTGTTTACAACTCGCTCGCAGCGACCGACGTAACGCTCTTGCTCATGCGCAGCTGTCTAGGCAAGTTCTCGTTATGAAGGACAGGTACCGAAACGAGGCACCGTTTCAAATGACGTGAATCGGTGCTCATTCGGTACTATGGAATTCGGTCGGTACCTTAAAAAGTACAGAATTTGGTACCCATCGCTAGTGCTACATAAGCCCTTTCAAAATCTTGAACATTTTTAAATTAAAGCTTTTTCAAGTATTTCAATCACATTTACATTGAGTATATTTAATTTAAGTACTAATACCAACCCACTTCTACGCCGACTATATAAATGCTGGCGAGCTGCAAATGTTAAACGCTAATGCTAGCTTGAGTTACTGTTACTGTTCTTGTTAGTAACAATGGAAAACCACAAAAATGAATGTTGGAGCACACATGTAATGTTCCAGGATGTACTGGGAAGATCCAGACTTTGAACGAATGCCAGATAGATCCGCGACTGCCTTCTAAGTTATTTACACATGCCTACACGGCTGTACACCAAGTTTCTCGCTTCAGGCAGCGTCATAGAGCCATTGAGGTAAACTAGCCAATCAGCACGTTTGATATTTATGTCTTGGCCACGTGGGCGGGGTAACCCATTATAGAGCTTTATTATAGGGGCGTGTCTCCTGGGACTCCTGGGCCATTGTGAGCCCCAACAAAGTTTCATATGCTACATAGATGCAAAAAGAACAGTTTCCAATTGTAAAAAAAAAAGTTGTTCTGGAACTCTTAAGATCATAAAAAGGACGAAAAGATAATTTTGAAACTGTAGAAAACTTTTAGTAAAGTCCAAATAATTTAGGAAAAAGTTTCTACGATTTTTCCCAAATCATTCTCTACAATCTTAAATAAATCGGATCTATTCTCTTCTGTTTACCATAAAGTAAAGCAAAGTACATTCGGGCATACCCTAAAAAGTATGGATGCCAAACTTTCAGCAAAGCTGTCTTTTCTTTGGTTTTCTTGTGGCCTCTTCATCACAGCCTCTGTGATCCTCAGCAACACTTGTAGCAGCTGCTCCCTGGAAAACAAACAAACAAACAAACAAACAAAACAGTGCCAGTTAATACGTCCTGAAATTAAATTTGATTAACATAACAGGAGGCTATTCAACATGGCACTTACCACGTCTGCATGCTCATGCTGTGCTCCATGATCATGTGCCGGTAGATGCTGAGTACACTCTTGCACACCTCTACTTGGTTTTCCAGGAGTTTAGGCACATCCTGGCATGGCTCCAGCAGGAACACATTAGATGAGTTGGTCAGGAACACCTAGAAACATAAATAAATAAATGTGTGGCTGAGAAAAACCCAAGTAATAAACAAACTGACTCGAACATGAAGACGGACCTGTAGTGTGGGCTGCGTGCCAGCTTTGATGTCCTTGTTCTCGTCCTCGGTCAGAAATCCCCGATTGATGGCACTGCTGAACGAGTACGTCCTCCCCCAGCTGGATGAACGTTTGTGACCGTGACTTTCCAATTCCTTTGGGAAGACAGAGCCAATCAAAAACGCCAAAACAGAAACTATACTAAAGTTAGCATGCCTATTCCAGTTTTCATGGTGTGTCTTCAGACACTCCATAACTCGTCATTAGAAGTGTTTGCGTGCATTCACTTCAAGTCTGCACAGTTTCTTTCTGTGGTTTCTACCTTCATGCTGTTTGTCTCCGATATGAGGATCTGCTCAGAGCTGTCGTCCACTTCATCTTCCTGCGTCGTTTTTTCAGGTTCCGTCATGAAAACGGGGTTCTCCTGCAAGATCCACGTTCTGTAGACTTTGATTACCTTCCTGGTTGCTGAAGCTTCACATGATGGCAACAGGAACGCCTTTTGGAAATGGAAATTAACTTTGATCAATAATGTTCTAAGACTTTACAATCCTCACTAACCCCCAAATTCCACTACCTCCGCTCCGCTCCGCTGCGGTCCGCCCCCGCCTTCCGCAGCCGCTCGCTTCCGAACTCAATTTTTACTGGTACCCGCTCTACAACGGCTCCGCTCCGGTGCGGAGACCTGAGGTGGGCAAACAAGCATGCGCGGGATTTTCAAGATCTTGCGATACAGTCCGAGCAATAAACGCGGAAGTTAGATCCAAACACCCGTTGTGTGGGAGAAGCATCGACATGAGCTGTTCAATCTGCCCATCATTTGTGTTGAGATCAGCAGTGTTTGGATCAACAAAATGTGACTACTTTGATAGCGGAAACTGTATTTATGGCTTACTTTTGGGCATTTAAAGTTCAGCCGCCATTGATAGTTGTTAAAAGTTGTTAAACCTGTGCATATGAAACAAAAAACGCCTTTTGTTTATCGATTTATTGTGAAAAACGGAAGTTGTGCTTGCTCCTTTTCCTGTTGGGCCGTTGTGATTTCTGTCCATTGATTGCGGAGGTGCTCCGGCGTCCGGCAAAAATAGGATCGATTCTATTTTTGCCGGACGTCGGAACAGAGGGCGGCGCATGGCGCCGCACTGCCGGAGCACGGCCGCAGTAGTGGAATTGCTCTGATTGACTACAACGGGACCGATTTTGCTCCGGCGTTCGTGTCGGAGCGGAGCGGAGCGGAGGTAGTGGAATTTGGGGGTAAGGGTGTTAAAGTAAGGTTTCACAGAGTGACCAGCAGAGGGCGACACAGTGCAGTACTTAACTGCTCATGCACACAGCTTTTTCAGGAACTCTTATCCTACCCTTACTTACTTTGACAAATAAGGTAAAAAAGGGCCTCCGTTGTACCTGATGGAAGACTTCGTTGACAAAGTTGACATTCTCTCTGGTGGACAGCAGAATGGAATGCACCATGTCGTAGACATGCTTGTGCTCCTCCTCAATGCAGCACAGGCTGGAATCACTCTGCCGTCGGTCAGACAGCGTGCTGCTGTTGGAGTGGCTCTTTTCCGTGTCCCCTGGTGGCCCGTTTGTATCCCCTTCAGATGCCTTATCTTTCTCCTTCTCCTGGCTGCTACCGCCTGCGGTGACAGTCTGAAAACGAGGCAGAGTTGGAGAGGACTCAGTAGACCAGTGTTCACCACAAGGGGGACACCTCATTATTAACTCATTCACTGCCATTGAATATTAAAGTCATCATTTTAAATCCAACCGTTCGCTGCAAATGACGACTTTAGTCAGTTTTTTTTACTGTGTGGGCGTCGGACGAGCCCCCGCACCGTGAGAACAAACATCTCAGCTCTGAAGCCGATCTTCATCCGCATACGTCACACGCCACGTGACCAGGAAGCAGAAAATCCGTGTGTTAGGAGATCGTTTTGGGTCGCCGCTGTACAAAAAGTGAGACGCGAACCGGAAAAGCTTCTGCCGATCACAATTCAACAACGGATTATGAAAGAACGGATAAAGCTCGAAATACGCGGATTCTTCCTGATGTAAGAGGTGAGTCTCCTCTTTGTTTTGGTGGTTTTGGCGTCAACATCATCCTAGCGCACAACGTTCTGTCACTCTTAAAAGAACTTTAAAAACGCTGAGAAACGCTGGCTGCGAAGGGCTTTACCGATCAGGAAATGGATGGCAGTGAATGAGTTAAACATGATTTCAATTTCTATGTAATTTGTCACTAATTGCAATGAAAACTGCTTTCTTTTAAATATATACAAACACATTATTTTTCTATGATATTTACATAAAGAAATATGCAATTATTATTTCTTTTTTTCAAAAAACACTGTTCTTCAGTGACATCACTAGGATGCACTGTAAAAATATTGGTCCAGAAATATCTTCCACACGTTATGATGCATTTACGCTCACCTGGATGAGTTTGGGAATGACCTCCGTGCCGTTCTTGGTGCTCTGCGCTGCAGCAGCACTGCTGATGTACTTCTTCTCCAGGAAGAAAGAGACCAGCCAGGTGATGAAGGCCACTCTAGGAGCCAGGTACTGGTCCCTAGTGCAGAAAGTGCTCTCATTGTTCCGTGTCACTGGCACGTACAAGGGTTTTGGTCTGTGATGGGGAAGGTCTAAGGAGAAAGACGCCAGATGAATTTTCATGCTTGCCATTGGTTTTTATTTCCACACAAAAAAAGACATTTTTCCAGGATACTTTTTTTCTCTGTCTCTTAAAGAAATCAACTTCTATACATTCCTTTCAAGAAATATTTTCTAGAGATTTAAAGCTACAGCAGCTTACTTTACTTTACAACCTAAACGTTTATCTTTAAAATATAAATATGACCAGATTTTGTGGTTTGGTGTTTATTTGCCCTTTTCTTTTAGTGTGACCATAAATAAAACGATTTAAAAAAATAAAACTTCAAAAATGTGCCACAGACAAACAAGTATAGGCTTTTAAAAAATAGGAGAATAGAGCCGAGTTATCTTACCTAACAAAGGCTTGTAGAGGTTTGTGAGCTTGCTGAAGGAGGGGAATAGATGTGGAAGGTAGTACTTCTTAACGAGGCTGAAGAGAAACCGGAAGCCTGTGTCGGGATTTTCCTTATTTCTCCACTCTAAACTGGAGGCCTGGTAAAAGCACAGAACAAGGTTTCAGTCACACTTGCAGTGATAATTTATCATCTGAGACATACAAATCTGAAAATTTGTTCAGGAAATACAGATTTTGGAGGTTTTGCATGTATGAATATTAAGAAGGTAACCTGTGGTTACTTGGGCCAGCTCTTCGGGGGAATACTAAGGCGTTCCCTGGCCAGCCGTGAGACATAGTGCCTCCAGCGTGTCCTGGGTCTCCATCTAGGTCTCCTTCTGGTTGGACGTGCCCGGTAAACCTCACCAGGGAGGCGTCCAGGAGACAACCTGACCAGATGCTCGAGCCACCTCAATTGGCTCCTCTCGATGAGGAGGAGCAGAGGGTCTACTCCGAGCCCCTCCTGGATGACTGAGCTTCTCACCCTATCTCTAAGATTGCCCAGACATCCTGTGGAAAAAACTCATTTCGGCCACTTGTATTCGCAATCTCATTATTTCAGTCACTACCCAAAGCTCGTGACCATAGGTGAGGGTTGGAACATAGATCATAGCCTTCCGGCTCAGCTCTCTCTTCACTACGACCACAGATCAGTACAACGCCTGCATCACTGCAGCAGCACCAATCCGCCTGTCGATCTCGTGTTCCATCTTTCCCTCACTCGTGAACAAGACCCCGAGATACAACTCCTCCACTCGGGACCTCATCCCCGACCCGGAGAAGGCATTCTACCCTTTTCCGACTCAACACCATGGTCTCTGAATTAAAGGAGCTGATTCCCTTTCCGCTGCTTCACCCTCGGCTGTGAACCGCTCCAATGAGAGTCGGAGATCACGTTCTGAGGAAGCCAACAGAACCACATCATCTGCGAAAATTGGAGACTCAATCCTCAGGCCACCAAAACAGATACCCTCAACACCATGTTCAGTGAACATGGCGCCCTTGATCGGCTGCGTGTCTGCTCGGCTCCCGACCTTTTTTGTTTTTCTTTTCTATTTTATGGTTTCCTCGATATATAGTGTTCATTCTCTGCTGGCGTATGATCGGGACTTCCTGCTCTCGATCCGGTCTGGAATGGACAACCTCCAGTATTCTACTGCGGGACCCGCTTTTCCACTGCCGCTGGAGACTGACGCTAACCTAATTTTAGGGCCCCATGCGTTCCCACCGCCGCTGGAGTCTGATATTAGCCAAGCCTTCAGGCTTGTGATGCCTGTTGGTTTGCCGCTGCCTCGGAGACCGTGGAGAAGGAAACGGGGGAAGCGAGGCGGCTTCTTCGTTCAGCTCCGAAGGATCCGGCGCGGCGAGGCCATATCGGAGTGCTGCTCCGTGACTGTGATGTGGCGGATCCAGCGTCATCTCAACTGTGTTGGGCCGATCTCGCTGCTACCGGGAGCACGGTGTACGTCTTCTGAAATCGGTGGTCCACACTTTTATCACCTCAAGGCTGGATTACTCTAACTCCTGCTTATATGGCATCAGTAAAGCAGCTCTTTCTAGACTTCAGCTGGTCCAGAATTCAGTAGCTAGGTTGCTGACTGGAGCTGACAGAAGACAACACATTTCTCCAATTCTGAAATCTCTCCACTGGTTGCCCGTGCAGTTCAGGATAAACTTCAAAATTATGCTTCTGACTTACAAATCCTTGAACCATCAAGCTCCTCCATATCTGTGTGAACTTGTCCATTACTACAACCCGCCGCGTGCTCTCAGGTCTGAAGATAAGCTCCTCCTAGCTGTTCCAAATGCACGTTTAAAAAGCCGTGGAGAAAGGCTTTCTCTGTCTGTGCACCGAAGCTGTGGAACACATTACCACTGCTAGTGAGGCAAGCACCAACAGCTAGCATTTTTAAATCGCGCCTGAAAACTCACTACTTCAACCTAGCGTATACAACATAATTATGACCTCACTGACATCTGCACTGTTTATAAATGGACTCCACAATTATCGACTTCCGTATTATTGAGGTTCTTTGTAAAATGTTTTTTCCTATTTTTATTTCATCCTGTGTCTTATTGATTTTTAGCTGTTATTTTTGGGAATTTTGTTGTATTTCCTTTTTATCTTTTATCTGTGTTCGACATGTTTATATAACGCCTGTTTAATTAACCAACATTTTTAGTGTACAGCGCCTTGTTTGGTTGTAATGCCTTGTGAATGCGCTTTATAAATAAAATTGGATTGGATTGGATTGGATTGGACACCTTGGCTGCACCTAGAAACTCTGTCCATAAAGGTTATGAACAGAATCGGTGACAAAGTGCAGTCTTGGCGGAGTCCAACTCTCACTGGAAACGAGCCCGACTTACTTTTGGCAATGTAGACATAACTCTGGCACCGGTCGTATAAGGACCTAACAGCCCTTATCAGAGGGCTAGGTACCCCATACTCCCAAGCCAGAATAACCCCAACGTACGGGCACCAAGACGGTGGGCAACTAATATGGCCGCCCCTGCTTGGCGCCTCTCAGTAGATGCAACTCCAGAGTGGTAGAGCCCCTCTCAAGGGCTGATTGGTGCTGCAGCAGTAGCTCAGGTGGTAGAGCGGGTTGCCTCATGATCGGAAGGTCATGGGTTCGATTCCAGCTCCCACCAGGGGTATTCTGCTGTTGTGTCCTTGGGCAAGACACTTCACCCAACTTGCCTATGTTGGTGGTGGTCAGAGGGGCCGACGGCACCAAATGGCAGCCTCGCCTCTGTCAGACCGCCCCAGGGTGGCTGTGGCTACAAAGTAGCTTGCCATCACTAGCAGTGTGTGAATGTGAGTGTGTGAAAGCGTCTTTGAGTATCCTAAACAAGTGCTATATAAGTTTGATGATTTTTATTATTATTAAGGAAACTGGTTCCAGAGCCAGAGCCATGCGTCGAGGTGAGTCCGACTATATCTAGTTGGAACTTCTCAACCTAGCAAACCAACTCATGCTCTTTCCCAACCAGAGAGGTGACATTCCACGTATCGAGGGCCAGCTTCTGTAGCCCAGGATCAGACCGCCAAGGTCTCCGCCTTCGACTACCACCCATCACACATTGCACCTGACCCCTTTGGCCTCTCCCACAAGTGTCGAGCCCATGGGAAGGGGAACCCACATTTCCTCTTGGGGCTGTGTCCGGCCAGGCTCAACGGGTGAAAGCTTGGCCACCAGGCGCTCGTTGACGTGCCCCACCTTCAGGCCTGGTTCCAGAGGGCGGGCCCCAGTGACTCGCGTCCAGGCAAAGGAACACTGCTTCCAATTGTATTTTTCATCATAAGGGTTCTTTGGGCTGCACTTTGTCTGATTCCTCACTTAGGACCTGTTTGCCATGGGTGACCCCACCAGAGGCACAAAGCTTCAGACAACTTAGCTCCTAGGATCATTGGGAAACTCAAACCCCTCCACAGTAAGGTAGCAGCCCAGCGAGGGGTGTAAGTCATCTTGTTTGACGTAATTAAAGCTTGAAATTATGAATAATTAGGTGCGTATCCTTTTGAATGACAGGTAGCAGATGAGCCAGTGCTAGCAGCTTGCTTCCTGCTTGATCTAAGGAAGGCATCCGCCTCAGCCTCACAATGAAAATGTTACACACTGGAAGGCAGAGGGAAGCAGAGTTGTTCAACTGCGGTTTTCGAGCTAAAATCGTCCTCAAATCTTCGTTAGCTTTGGTTAGCTCAATTAGCTTGTAGCTACATTGGCTCAGAATTTGATGGGGCTCAATCATCTTCCCTCACCCTCACAACTCTGCTCTCAGCTCCCCTTTTGTATTTTCCGTGAATGACGAGACGCCTGACATGGCCAAGATGTGGGGATGGGAACCGCCCACTGGGCTATAATTCAGATTCAATTCAATTTTATTTACATAGTGCCAAATCACGACAAGAGTCATCTCAAGGCACTTCACATAATAAACATTCCAAATCAAATCTTCAGACTAATTACCTGTACAACCATATACTTGAGCAGTGTTTCAAGGATGTAGCAGGTCAGGTCATCTGCAGTTTTCTCTCCCACCACAGCTGGAACCAGTGGGGTAATTTCCTCAGGAACCACCTTGGCTGCTCGGTTTAAAAAATATACATCAAAAGGAAACAAATTACCACCAAGGATAAACTACAAACACTAAACTGTTATTGTAAATGCTTCACACAGGTGTGTGTGTGTGTGTGTGTGTGTGTGTGTGTGTGTGTGTGTGTGTGTGTGTGTTTAGGTCTCTTCTCACCATCCGGGGGGTTAGAAAATGGATTGTAAATGATTGTGTCAAGAGTGCACGGTCCTCTGGAAGAGGGAACAGCAGGGAATCCTGGAATTAGACAGGCGAAGATGAGGAACTGCTCCTCAGCACAGTTGTCCCTTAGGGCCTGCAGCCAGAGCAGGAAGAGACGAATTCCCTCACAGCGGATCTGTGTGGAAGAAAAAGTTGGATTAATGTGGTAAATTTACATGGAAATATGTTTGAGGTGATGTTATGGTCCACAGTAACGATGGAGTCATACACATGGGCAAAAACCAGAGTTCTGCAACAAAACACTTACCTTGAATGAATTTCCAGTGTGTAGAAGTTTTTTTAGGATAGACCCTAGAAGAAAAAAGTGCATTAGGAACTCTAGCTGAATAAAAATGATAGAATTCCTTCAAACGACAAACAAAACCAAACAAACAGCAAAAATTTCAATCTCCAAATCAAATTTGATGATCACGACACACCAATGAGTAAAGTAGCGTGGCTTCACTATTTCGGAACACCAGTTGGTTAAAAATGTGCTAAACCAGATTTAATATGGTTCCATGACAATTCTAATATTACATTACAGGACGCTTAACTCATTCACTGCCAATGATTAAAGTCGTCATTTTAAATCCAACTGCTCACCGCCATTTTTTTTAACAGGGTATCTGCAGGTTTAAGGGAGCCAATTTTAAGACTTTTTAAGACCTTTTTTTAAGGCCACTTTGACCAAATTTAAGCAATTTGTTTTTTAAATTAAATTTAAGCTATAATTTCCAGCTATTGCCTGGAACCGGTTTCCAACCACGTCGCGAACGTGGGACTTGCCATCCAGTTACTATTAAGCTTGCAATTCCCCATGGCGCAAGCTCCCACTAGCTTAACCAGCTAATGTGCTCATCTAAAAATAGCCCCCTTTCACAACCAACTGAATGTGTACGGTTCCGCTTACGCCAATATCATACACAAAAAATGCTGAACACTAACTAGAAATTCACAAAATTTTATAGAAATAAAAGAATCTTGTTTATTGGGTCTTTGGTAATTTAAGACCTTTGGAAACTCTATTTAAGGATTATTTGTCATTTTTAAGGCCTTAAATTTGCAAAAGCAAATTTAAGACTTTTCAAGGACCCGCAGATACCCTGTTTAACTGTGTGGGCATCGGATCAAGCCCCAGCACAGTGAGAACAAGCATCCCAGCTCTAAAGCGGATTTTCATTCACGTCACATGATCAGGAAGCAGAAACTCCATGTGTTAGGAGACTGTTTTGGACCATTGCTGTAAAAAACGTGAGGAGTAAACCGGAAAAGATTCTGCCGATCACAATTCAACTACGGATTATGAAAGAACGGATAACGCTGGAAACGTGCGGACTCTTCCTGATGTAAGAGGTGAGTCTACTCTTTGTTTTGTTAGTTTTGGCGTTGACATCATTGTAGCGTGCAACGTTCTGTGACTCTTAAAAAAACTGTGAAAACGTTGAAAAAAGCTGGCAGCGTCAGGAAAAGGCCGGCAGTGAATGAGTTAAGGTTCTTTATATATATTGTAATTTGAAAATACCACAATAATCTCCAAGGTAAACAGCAGGGATGTAAATAACTTTGATACATTGAAATATCACCATATTCCCTGTTATGATACTTAATCAACATTTAAAAGCAGTGTACCAATGTTTCAGTCAGAATTTAAAGCTGGAAACGCAAATTTGGAAACAAACTTTTGTTTGTCCATGGTTCTCGACCGGAAAAGGGTGGCTTGCCAACTCCGGGTCGGGAGAGAGGTCCTACCTCAAGTGGAGGAGTTTAAGTATCTTGGGGTCTTGTTCACGAGTGAGGGTAGGAGGGATCGGGAGATCGACAGGCGGATTGGTTCAGCGTCTGCATCACTCCAGGGGCCCCCGGGTCGACCCAGGACACGTTGGAGAGGTTACATCTCCAATCTGGTCCGAGAACGCCTTGGGGTCCTGCCGGAGGAGCTGGTGGAGGTGGCCGGGGAGAGGACGGTCTGGAGCTCCTTAATTGGGATACTGCCCCCGCGACCCGACCCGGATAAGCGGAAGAAGACGACAACGACTTTTGTTTTCATGCCTCTTAAAGCTCTAACATCGCATAGTTATAAATATATTGTGGAGGTAAAAAATAAATTGTAATAATTAATAAAGTGGTTCTCTCTCGTGTGTCTAAAAACGTCCACCAGCAACACGCTTCAGACCATCTGGTTGTCGGTCTCGCTGAACCGCCACACTTCCCTGGGTCTTCCACTCATTACACACTCACACAGAACACAGTGGGGTGAGAGGTTCGCCACTCAATAAACCAAAGGAGAAACAGCCGGCTGCTACCACTTCAGCTTCAGGACAAACTACCAAAAACGAAAAACACCTTTTGGAGTCACGGACAACAAAAGATGTTTGGACCTAGAAAATTGTGACTGGTGTTTAGCGCTATCTCGCTGGTTTCCGGTTCTGGCAGAAGCGTCTCAGGGACGATAGACGAGGGGAGGGGCGAGTGTTCTGTGACCGTGTTTGTGTTCAAAACCTAGCTTGTTCTGTATATTCAGCACGTTTTCGCAATAAGATGAGATTAGTTTTGGAAGCGCCTGGCCTGAGTTTTACGATTAAAATCTGTTAAAAATAGTAAATATCGTCTGACATTTAGTGTCGCAATTTATCATATCATATTATATCGATTGATTCTTGTCGATACACACCTCTAGAAAATAAGATTGCTTCACACTGTTGATAAGAAAAGGAGCACAAACAAAAATAATGCCTTAAAATAATGAGAAAATTGTCTCATCAATCATTTAATCTACATTTCTCCAACGTGTCGGACCTGCTTCTGCATTTTCTGTCCAATCTTCAACCAGCTGGAGCTCCAACAGAGTCAATACGTGAGATCACTCACGCTTTTCAGACTTCTCACACTGCCCAATGACGCCGTTGATGTCACTTACTGCTCTCTAACATGCTCCCGCTGGTGCACTGCATTCTTGAAGGGCCAGTTCTTTTCTGGTCACAAAGGAATTCATTTTAAAAGTACAGCAAAGCTAACGCGTTTGTGAGTTGATGAACATGTTTTTCCTCAGAATGTCGGTTTAAATGGCTCGTGAAAAACATCTGTGACCTTGCAATCTTCTGCTTGAACAGGACAAAACAACCCAGTCATTAATGTCATTCCAGCAACTGGAGGAATGTGTCACTGGTTTCAAGGCTGTAACGGAATAGGGTGTAAAATGTGGAAAAATAAATATAAGTCTTGGCTCAAGTGTATAAATAACTACTTCTTGACCTGTGACACATGGAGCTGATGAGGAGAAAAGAAAATTGTGAGTGCAGCTGTAAACCTATCAAGATTTTATGTTTAGTGTTAAACCGAGTGGAGAATTTGTTTGGGGCACTCACCCGGAGTGGAGTCCTGATATTTGAAATTATAAGCTTTCAGAAAGGGCCAGTCTGCAGCGGCGATCTAAACCTGAAAGTCTGACGAACTCCAGCTAGAACTGGGCTTATTGCTTCCTGTAGAGCTTTTATGTTTTGGGGCAACACCAATATTGCGCTAGCGTAATCCAATTACAAATTAGCATTTGAAATGAAATGCTAATTGGCATTTCCCATTTACATCCTCTTCTAAGACTAATTATTTTCCTCCTCATTAACAAAGACGTGGACATGGTTGTTTTCTTTGTCCTTGCATGTCTCTCTAAGGCAGTGGTTCCCAAATTTATTTAGCCGCGCACCCCCTTCTATGTCCCGACCATGTCGACGGACCCCCCCAGCCCCCACATCAGGGCATGGCTATATATATATATATATATATATATATATATATATATATATATATATACACACACACACACACACACACACAATAAGTCAAGTCAAGCCAAGTCAAGCTAAACAGACAGGGTAAAAAAATATGATCGACCTGTTTCCCCATCACCTTCATTTTTTAAATAGTAATTAATAAACATTCAATACCATTACAATTTCCTTTGATTTAATTCTAAATAAATATTTAGAGTGCCCAGGTAGCACATAAACAATGCAATTTAACAGTTTTCTTAAAGTAGGAATGTTTAACCTGTGCGGCCACCAGAGCGCTCTCCTTCCTTCTGCTCTGCGTAAACCTGAGCTGATCACCTACTTGTGCGTAATCAAATGTCTATAGGGGAAAATATGGAAAAGCTATAGCCATGAGGTTCACTTTTGCTTCAGACCGACTTATTGCTGTTTTATGGTGTGGCTGAATCTGCGATCCGCTACCACGCGGACTGGAATAACGCTGCAGTAACATCAGTTGTAGTCAGGTTCTGAGTCACTGGCTGGAGCGGACCCGACTTTAATACGTCATCCCAAAATAGAAGCTAATATCTTAATTTGACCTGGAATGAAAAAGTTATAAAACCTCTTAAAAGTTTTTATCACAAAGGAGGCAGCGCTCATTTCTGCCTTCAGTCTGACGGTGTGCCGGAGTTTGCACAGCGTGCGTGCTTATTGAATCTGTGTGTGTGTGTGTGTGTATGTGTGTGTGTGCGCGCGCGGCACAGCTCCATGAGCCGCTCAAGTCACAGCATCTCGTTATTGGCGCTATTTAAATCCCATGTTAAAAAATTACTTCTGCCCAGCCCAGATGTGCTCACATGTGCAGCCGTGAGCCGTGGTTCCGCTGGAACACGTCTGACCTCTGACAGATGCACTCTGAACTTCAGATCTTCAGCGCGCTGTTAATAGCCTGAATGGGAATCATTCCTTGATTTATTTTGTTACATCCACAATGTTCTGTGTGTGAGGTTTACACTGTCAGAACACCTGCATGAGACAGGGTGTTAATTACAATCTGCCAGAATGACTCACCACCTTCAGATTCCTCCAACATCGTTAAAAATGATCAAATACGGAACATATCGGCGTGCGCAGGCCAGAGTGCTGAAGCTCGGCGCATTGTTATTATGAAGCTAGGGCACATGCGGAGGACACACACACACACGCGCGCGCGCAAAAATATACTTGTTTTCAATTACATTCATTGGGCCCACTTACTTTTTCTTAGGCCCACCCACAAATGAGTTTCTGGCTACGCTAATGGTGACATCTGACAGACTTCTCTGAGCTCCGCAGCCATTACACTTTTCACCTCGCGCACCCCCTAGCGGCAGCTCGCGCGCACCACACTTTGGGAATCCCTGCTCTAAGGTTATGGAAACTCGGAGAAGAAAATCAAAGGCAGTGCAGAAGCCTGTAGGTGTTAAAATGCATAATAGTTAGCAGGAAGTTAGTGTAAAGAATGTTACAAGTACATACCTATACTGTGAAACTGCCATCTGTTGTAGATTTTCTCTGGCAGAAGCTGAAGTATTTTCTGATGACGACAAATAGAAAAAGTTGTGGTTACATTTTTTAAAAGATTAATTCAAGAAAACGTGCAGCAAGCAGTAGAGGGGTTAGGTTACATATTAAATATTTATTTTGTTGACAGTTTAAAACATAACTTCATTGTTAAGAGAAACAAACTCAAGCAGCTGATTCTGAATAGTAGAAAATGACTCGTAACCACCGCCCAAACGAAAACATAGCATCATCCATTTTCTTAATATGATCTAAAAAAAAGGCGATAACTGACTTTGTTCTTAAGTAGAATTATTTGACCAAAGGGACATTTCCTCCTGAAGTGACTTCACTTTGAAAGCGAAACCTTGGACTCCGAAGAGCAATCACCACCTCAGCGGTAACCGCGTTTTAACTCAATTAGAGAACCCTAACCTTTCAGCAGGCTATCATTATCCCCAGGTCCCTCTGGAGAGATGGATAAAGGTCTAAAGGGATGGCACATGTGTGCAACTGTGCACCGCTTGCTCAATGATCCAGTTCACCGTGAGCAGCTAAAGCCCCCAGTAACTCAATTTCAATCAAAGCCTAATCACTGACCCAACGAGACTTTATGAACGTAATGCAGAGATCAAGTCAGTCTTTCAATGCACCATAGATGCAGCTCTGACCCACTCAACCAGAGAAGCAACGCTGGTCCGCATAATAAAAAGCCCGGCTGCTCCGGTGAGTGAGGAGAAGCAGACGAGGAGAAGATACGGTGCAAAAAAAAACGTGCAGGTCGAATCAAAAACTAAAGTTGGAAAATGAAACGGGAATTTAAAAGCTTGATTCTGTCTGAACAAACAAATAGTTCCTACTCTTTCATATTTTACCATGATCTATTTGGAATCTCAGAAGCCTTCCCATGTTGAGTGTTTCTCACCATCCCCCCTTTCTGCCCTTTGAGGCATCCATCACTTTTAAAAGGCACAAGATGACAATCTGAGTTGTTCAACTTCTCTCTGATCCGCTGTCATGATTGATATGCATGTACAGACATGTGGCTGCACCTCCGTATTGATCCCACCAGGGATTATTCCAGCTCAGTAAAGACGCTGTACAGGCCTCCTTTACTCTGTCTCCCTGGGACAGCACAGACATTATGCAAGGCAGCGGCACAGCAGGGTAACCTTCTTAAGCCTTTCATTGCGTGTGAATTTGTTTGTGAGGGTGTGTGCAGACACAATGACATTATCTCCTCTCTCAGAACACCGAGAAAGGACAGTAGAAAAGAGATGGACAGGCTAACTCAGAAACACTCCCTGTGGAGAGGGAACGGCGGCACCGACAATGAGGAACTTACTGGCTGACATGAACTGAATGCAGAGACTGCTGGGCTAGGGTTTGGAGGAGTTACTCTAATCTGGAGTCGTACTCCAGCATAGAGATGGGGGCATTACTGTCGTACAACTGCAGCCTTAACACATTTACATGATCCGCACTTAGGTTTCCAGTGGCGGAGCCGGAACATGACACAGAATATAGGTGGTCCACAAGGGCTTCTCGCTGGCAGCAACCGACAAGCAGTGCTCTGAGAAAAGGAAAATACACCACGATATATACATATGGGCAACAAATCTAAAATGTATATGTAACCGGATTACAGGATACAATAAGATAATTAAAAGAAAAAATAAACAAATGGGCCAATAATTAGGTTCGGGGAGAATTGGAGGTTGTTTAAGAATGACTGGAGTCACGGGTATAGCATGAAACGGTTTATATACTAAATTTTAATAATAATGGGAAATATAACACATAAAGATAACACACAAAAACAGATGAAAACAATCGACAATAGTAAAATGGTCGGTATGAGATTTGATCATATGAGTCACAAGTCAGCCGGCGTCAAGTCAAATCCCCACGCTTGGGGTGAAAGTCAGAGTCCGGTGGTGCGATTTTTTCCTACCGCACCGTTGAGATTGTTCACAGAAGAGAGCAGTCTGCTCTTCAGTTACTTGAGATGTCCTGGTTCGTTCAGTGGTTAAGGCTCGCCATCTCCCTCGTCAGGAAGAAATCCAGTTCTCGTTCCAAGTGAGTGATCATAGGAGTCGGGATCAAACCCAAGGAAAAAAAAAAACCCAGCCTGTAAACAACAGGACTGTTAGCGAGTTGGCATCGACCCTTCTCGTCACATCACAGCATAAAGTCTTACAGACTTAAACAAATGCTTCACTCTATTGGCATAGCCAATCATGTTTGGGTTCACAGTTCAACTAACATAACATCAATTTGATTGTCTATTAAAATAATTCTCAGTAGCTCTGGAAATATAATTACATATGACAACAATTGTTCAGCTCAATAGGCTCAGTTAGATTCTATTACTCTACACTATTCAACAAGAAATACATTCATGACAACAAGGATACATTTAGTTGTGTTTCTATACAGCATTGTGACACCTTGTATATCTGTAACACAATAAATAAATAAATAAATAAATAAATAAATAAATAAATAAATAAATAAATAAAATGTTCTATAACAAAATTCAACAAAATATAAATTCTGGTCCTTTGGTCCACCTTTGTAAAATAATTCCTCCCTAATCAGTTAGCTTTTATTTATTTTTATTTATCTATTTTTTTTTATTATTAAATGTTTGGTTAAGGGACGCATTGCTAATTCTATGGCGTTAGCTATAACACCCCTGAGGACCTTGTACATCTAGGCCGTACCACCATTAACTGGCGGTTTGAGCCGTTAACTCCTGGGAATCCCATATGCCCTACCGCCGTTAACTGGCGGTTTGAGCCGTTAACTCCTATATGCCCTACCACCGTTAACTGGTAGTTTGAGATGTTAACTCCTGGGATCTAACGTCTAGCAGCCCACTGCTGTCACCTCGGTTGCTGTAATTAGCTTTTTGAATTTAATAATTTACTGAATTTAATCTCATTCACTCACCAACGCGCTCCAACGGTTCCCTCCTACAGAGGATTGGTTCACTCTGTCGTCTCCACACAAATCTATAAGAATGGAATTAATTTGATAAGCTATTTAAGTTTCCTTTTTTTTTTTAAGTTGCATCGTTAGCTTTTTCTCTTCTTTTTTCTTTACTCACCGCGTTGGTTCCAAGTTCCTAGCTCTTATTAGAAGGAGTCAAGTCCGCCTCTCCCTCTATCTATGCGGCACCCAAATCAGGGTTCTTCACGGCCTCGACCGTTGTTTTTTTTTCTCTCTCTCTCTCTCTCTCTAACCGCTCAGTCTTTGCTTTCTGTATCTGCGTGCTGCACAGCCGTTTGTCTCTCCTCTCGCTCAGCTGCGTCGCACGGTTTTATTTCGCGGAGGCGGGACTTATTTCTCTCAGCCAATGAAATTTCAGATTCCCACCTGGACCAATAGTATACAGCTTTCCTCTTCTGTTTCTGTTAGTGATGTTCAAGATTCTTGTTTTAACCGATGTTTAATATTAAACTCGTTATTTTAGTTATTCACCCTTCCAATAATTCATTATGAAATTATCTATTAGTTAATTAGATATCTATTAATTAGTATTGTTAATTTCCTTAATTTATATTTTATATTTTATCTAAATTGAGGATGGATCATATTAGTAAGCCAATTAGTTAATACCTCATTAAGGTTCTAGCTTCTGGGTTACATCCTCCCCCATTAAATATCATGCACGTCCCTGTGCATTGTTTCTACGGGGTACACAACTTCTTGAGTAAGAGAGTCAATAAAAGCTTTATTAAGTCCTTGGAAAAGGGACCTAACTACGGTCACTAGTGGATTGCCCAATTGAGAGTAAGTTAGTCTTTGAGGAGGCTGACTACTTCGTTCAGATCTCCTGACATACATCTCTGGTTGCACAGTATCATGCTCATCCGTTTCGGTTTGATTCTCAACTGAGACAGGACGAAGTGAGCTCTCTGTTTCCGACAGAGCTGATGAGCTATTCTCTAAGACATTGGTCTTTTCAGATGTATGTGTCTGATCGTGTATGATGGGTTCAAAACTTACATCACGTTGCTGCGACTTTAGGACACCATCCAATTGAGGTAGGTTTGTGTTAGTTTCATCCCCCGTTTCTACGTCAGGTAAGTATACTTCGTTTTTTTTTCGTTTTTTCAGGTAAGTATGTTGCTGCTTCTTTCACTCTTTCAGGTAAGAATGTTTCGGTGTTGATGCCTTTGTCAAGTAAGGACAATTCAGCATTTTCATTACCAGCTAAGGTTGGTTCCTTGCGATCCCCTGTGTGTAAGGATAGTGTGTTTTGTTGTTGAATATTATTTACCGGTCCTGAATCTGCTATGAGTTCCCTATTTGGCAAGGTGACCGCTATTTGATAGGATGGTCGGTTTAGCACTTGTGGAAGATCAGAGTAATAAAACTCATCTACCTCTTCGTCAAGTGGCTCATCTGGGTCAGGTTCTAAGGCTGAACTCTGTCTTGTATGAGGTCTGCTAGGTTTCGTAACGCGTTCTGTTTCATTTTCTAATGAAGAGAAAACCACAAGGCAGTAAAAGATCTCTGTGGAGTGTTCTGTTGGGTCCTTCTCCGTTCTCTGGTTTTACAGTGTATACTGGCAAGTTTTCCATCTGTTTGAGAACTATATACACTGTTTGCTCCCATTTGTCTGCTAATTTATGCTTTTCTCTTAAGCGAAGATTTCGGACTAAAACACGATCTCCCACACCTAGTGTGGACTCACGAATGTTTCTGTCGAACCGTTCTTTGTTCTTCCTCGCTGTTTTTTGAGAGTTTTTTATGACAATGTCATAACTCTGTTCCAGATGACTCTTCAGTTCTTTAACATACTGAGAATGAGTTATAGAGGGCTTGTTCAAATGCGGTAACCCAAAGGCAATATCTATAGGCAACCGAGGCTGCCTACCGAACATTAACTCGTAGGGAGAGTATCCCGTCACGTCATTTTTTGTACAATTGTACGAGTGAGTAAGTGGTTTTACAAAATCGCGCCAGTGATGTTTCTCAGTGGCTTGTAAAGTTCCCAACATGCTGAGTAATGTACGATTGTACCGTTCAACGGGGTTGCCACGAGGGTGATAAGGGCTCGTTCTGACTTTACGGATACCAAGTAAAGAACAAAGTTCCTTGATTGTACGTGATTCGAAATCCCGTCCCTGATCACTATGAAGACGCTCAGGAAACCCGTAGTGGACTAAAAAATGTTCCCACAGGTTCTTCGCGACGGTGGTGGCTTTCTGATCTTTGGTTGGGATGGACACTGCATACTTTGTAAAATGGTCTGTAATCACTAAGACATCTTTAGTGTTCTTACTGTCTGGTTCTATGGAGAGAAAATCCATGCAAACTAACTCCATAGGTCTGGTGGTGGTAATACTCACCATTGGAGCAGCTTTGTCAGGGAGGGCCTTCCGACGGATACATCTTTCGCAAGTTTTAACTTTGATTTCGATATCACTAGCCATTCTTGGCCAGTAAAAACGGGACCGAATGAGATCTGTCGTACGTTCAACCCCAAGATGCCCCATATCATCATGTAGGCTTTGCATGACTGTTGAACGTAATGAATCAGGCAAGACTAACTGCAATGATGTCTCTGGTCCTAATTGGCGTCTCCGGTACAGTAAATCATTTTGAAACTCAAACCGTTTCCACTCTCTCAAAAGGTTAAGAACCACCGGGGGTTCTGCAATAGTATCAGTTGGCGGTTTATTGTCAGTCATAAGCAGCTGAATGACTCGGCCAATGGTTGGATCTTTCCTCTGCAAGGAGACAAGGTCAGCATGGTTATACTTGGGCACAGCAAAGAAACTGTCACTATTGTCTTCCAACTGGAATAGGTCTGGAATGGCCGCTGCAGACATGGCAAGTGACTGAACTAAACCACAAGGAGAATCAGTCTCATCCAAGACCATGTGCTTTTGGCATGTTGCCTTCACTGCTTCGGCTTGAAGTTGAAGCTCGACTTCTTTGACAGAGGATAAAAGATGAGATCGGAACTCATCTAGTCGTTGGCATTCCTCAGTGAATTTTGAGTTGTCTTCAGGTTTATCATGCAGCCTCCTAGACAGGCCATCCGCGTCAACGTTCTGTGTACCTGCACGGTATCTGATGTCAAAATTATAGGTGGACAACGCAGCTAGCCAACGATAGCTCGTTGCATCGAGTTTTGCCGTTGTTAAGAGGTAAGTTAACGGATTATTATCAGTAATGACAGTGAATGTGTTCCCATACAAATAGTCATGAAACTTATCTGTTATGGCCCACTTTAAGGCTAGAAACTCCAACTTGTGCGCAGGGTACCTAGTTTCACTAGAGCTTAAACCGCGACTTGCATAAGCGATTACCTGTGTGACACCGTTTTGCACTTGGTATAGCGCTGCACCGAGTCCGGTCGTACTAGCATCTGTGTGTACTAGATATGGGAGTTTTGCGTCAGCGTAGCCAAGAACTGGCGAAGTGGTAAGTTTTTCAATAATAGTTTGAAAGGACTTCTCACAGTCTTGGCTCCAACGATTCCCAAAGGGTTCTTTGGGGTTCAAGTACTTTGATCTACATGGTGGTGTTTTAAAGTTTTTCCGTTTGGGTGGATAACCAGCCGTGAGAGATGTTAGTGGCTTGACAATATTTGAGTAATCTTTAACGAAGCGTCGGTAATAACCGGTAAATCCTAAGAAAGATTGGAGTTCCTTCAAAGTCTGAGGCTTCGGCCAAGTTTTGAGTGCTTCCACCTTATCTGGATCGGTTTTTATGCCATCTCGAGATACTATATGTCCAAGATAACGCACAGATGTCTGGAAAAAACGACACTTATCTGGTGATAGCTTGAGTCCGTATTCTCTAAGCCGTTCAAGAACGTGAGAAAGTCTGGTTTCGTGTTCTTCCAAGGAGTTGGAAAAGACGATCAAGTCGTCTAGGAAAACTAACACTTCCTTCAGATTAATGTCCTTCATACACTTTTCCATAACCCGTTGGAAAGTGCTTGGAGCATTTGTTATTCCTTGTGGCATACGGTTAAATTCATAAAACCCAAACGGGCAAACAAAAGCAGTTTTAGGTTTATCCTTTTCACACATCTCTATTTGATAGTAACCTGACTTGAGGTCCATCACAGAAAACCACTGTGATCCAGCGAGAGCAGAAAAGGACTCCTCCAAGTTAGGCAGGGCATATGCGTCGCGAATGGTTTGCAGATTAAGCTTTCTATAGTCTATACATAGACGTACCTCACCATTCTTTTTCCGAACTACCACTATTGGTGAGGCAAATGGAGACTCCGACTCTCTTATTATACCGGTTTCCAAGAGGGCTTCCAAATGTTTTCTCACGGCTTCATAATCATGTGGATGGATCGGCCGAGATTTCTGTTTGAATGGGGTCTCGTCTTTTAAGTTGATGTGATGTCTTATCTGTTGTGTATGACCAAAATCAAGATCGTGGTGCGAAAACACATCGGAGTAAGTGTTAAGTTTGTTGGTGATCCTCCCTTTCCATTCTTCGGACAAGGGCGAAGTACCGAAGTCAAAACTGAGAGGAGGGTTTGAAGGTGAAGTCTGTTGCTGCGAACTACACGCCGCAAGTACTTTCTGATCACTTTTGTCAGGTTCTGGATATGGCATAACACGATCGGCTTTAACTAACTCAGCGATCACACAGTTAGTGGGTAATGTGATGTCATGGTTAGTTTCGTTTCTTAGTACAACAGGTACTTTGTATGGACCATGTGAAGGTAAGGAAATGAGGCAACAGTCTACAATTATACCCCCTGGTAGAGAACCATTGGTGGGTTGTTCAATGAGTGCATAAGGCTCATGCTTGTTTTGGCTGGGTTGCATAAACCCTTCTAGTAACAGTTTTTTATTTGCAGGGAGAACTTCTTGGGTTCTCCCTCGAAGCTTCACCACACCAACTCGTCCATCTTTGCTTTGTTTTTTTCTGACTGCTAAGGCTTTTAGCACGTGTTGGTACCCATAAGAGAGTGCCTTGGAATCAGGTAAGTTATTGGCAGACAATTGCTCATACAAAGGATCGAGTGTGTTTGTGCCAATGAGTAGTGGTGTATCAGAGTTTGAGCTTATATCCGGAACCACTAACGCAAGGGTAGGTAACTCAAGTCCAGACTGATCGAGCTCTTTTGGAAATGTGACACTTATCTCTATGTATCCTAAATAAGGAACTGCTTGACCGTTTGCGCCCTCGACTTCTAACAGATTACTGATGGGTTTAATTGAGAGGTCAGGTAAGTGTTCTTGGTAAAAAGAATTGGCAATGGTGGTTACCTGGGACCCTGAATCCAGTAAACAATTACATTCAACACTGTTAACTGAGACTGTAGCTGTGCATCGCCCACCCACTAATCTTTTGGGAAGTTTTGGCACTGAATGAGCATGAACTGGCTTGCAAAAAAGTCTCTCTGTCCTTTCCTGAGAGGGACTTGGTTCTACTTTAGCACCTATCTGTCCCACGATAGGAGCTTCTACCGGTTTAAAGGAGGAGATTGAGCAATTGGCTTTGACATCTCCCACTCGCGCTGCTTCTGTCTAAGAGCAAGTCTTTTAGTTGCAACTAGTGCTGGATTTGGCTCGTTGCTACAGCTAGAAGCTATGTGCCCATCTTCTCCGCACTTAAAACAGTATCCAGGCTTTGGTCTGGGCACCACTGCTGTTATCTGCTGAATCTGTTTGGGCTCATCTGGAATTTTAGTCCCCACACGGGGTTTTGACTCTTTTTGAGTTTTCTTTGCCTTTTTATCTGTGTTGTTAACCTTAAGCTGTGCAATTTGGCTCCTGAGCTCAGCGATTTGTTTGCGTAAGTCATCACAGTTATCATCTATTTCCAGTTCACAAGTGTTTTTACTCTGAGAGCATGTTGTTTGCACATTTGAATACACTCTAGTTCGTTGTGCCCCTAAGTGTTGTTTCATGCGTGCTGCTTTAGTAGCCTGTTTGTCTTCTTCAGTGCGCAGTTTGAGGAGAAGTGCTGTAAAATGAGGCGGGTTGTCTTTCTTTTGTTCGAGTTGCAGGTTTGAAATCAGCGAGCTGTCCCAACAGCCTCTGCAAAACTGCTTGAGCAGCTGCTGGTCGGCGTCACTGGAGGAAATTCCATTCCTCTGAATAACTAGGTTTAACAAGGTGTATAACCTCTGAAAGTAATCGGAAGGTTTTTCACCACTGTCCTGGTTTGTGTTTAAAAAGCGAGCAAAGAGCTCGTCGCCGTCTTCGACAGCTGCGTAAGCTGAATCGAGATGTTCAAGGTACGTTTCCGGGTCGGATTTTGGACTAAGAGCTTTAACGATGCTCGCTGCTGGGGCTGACAGACTCTCCACGATTCTTCGTACAATTTGGGACTTGGTGAGTGAAGGATCATTTATGCATAACACTACACTACTACGCCAAGTATCATAGTCAGTTTCAAAAGAAGGGTGTGGAACTCGCCCTGAGAACGGTTTTAGTCTGTATTGTGAAGTAGGCGGAGGGATAACCTCACTGCTTTTAACAATGTGTTCCACAATAACTCGCTGAACCTCAGGTGTGTTTAAAAGATTTGGTGGAATGCAAGGGTTTTGTTTTCCAGTCTCTGTAGGTGGACAATTGTCCTTTGAGTTGTTCATATAGTTAACTTCTGGTGTTAAAGGCAGGGAATATGTAACTTGGTCACTATGGAGCATTGGCTCTGGTTCAGTGACTGGTTCAGATGTATGGGTATCCCTTCCTAAAGATTCCCCAATTTTTGCCAGTTCCTCCATTAGAAGGTCTTTAAATGATTGATTGCTACGCGCAGCTATG
This sequence comes from Nothobranchius furzeri, assembly GCF_043380555.1. Classification (NCBI taxonomy): domain Eukaryota; kingdom Metazoa; phylum Chordata; class Actinopteri; order Cyprinodontiformes; family Nothobranchiidae; genus Nothobranchius; species Nothobranchius furzeri. Next base: position 35,954,773 of record NC_091758.1, read on the forward strand.
TCCCTGAGCTCTGACAGATAGGCATCAGTGGCAGATGTGCTAGTTTCTAGACTGTACGCGCTGGCTAGGTCTTGAATATGGAAGAAAACATCTGGGTTCCTAGTACAAGGTTTGTCATAGGGTAAACATTGTTTCTTTAATTCCTTAACAGTGGCTTCATGTTGAAACTCCACAATAATCTGATCACAGTTTGGTAACTTAATGCGCCTGTTAACTGGTCCGAATCCTTCCATAAACCCAAAGACTTCGTTATCAAGGTCTGTATCAGTTAACCCACTGATTAAAACAGCATTTGAAACTTTGACCTTTTCTGTTTTCACAACTTCCATTTTAAAACACTCAAAAGTACCAATAATGCCAAAATGGCAAACCACTGTGACCTCCAGGCACTCTTATGATGTCAGTCAATGGTTAGCTAAGGTAACAACTCTACAATTCTCCTGGCTGGCTCGCCAAGTTTTATGTAACCGGATTACAGGATACAATAAGATAATTAAAAGAAAAAATAAACAAATGGGCCAATAATTAGGTTCGGGGAGAATTGGAGGTTGTTTAAGAATGACTGGAGTCACGGGTATAGCATGAAACGGTTTATATACTAAATTTTAATAATAATGGGAAATATAACACATAAAGATAACACACAAAAACAGATGAAAACAATCGACAATAGTAAAATGGTCGGTATGAGATTTGATCATATGAGTCACAAGTCAGCCGGCGTCAAGTCAAATCCCCACGCTTGGGGTGAAAGTCAGAGTCCGGTGGTGCGATTTTTTCCTACCGCACCGTTGAGATTGTTCACAGAAGAGAGCAGTCTGCTCTTCAGTTACTTGAGATGTCCTGGTTCGTTCAGTGGTTAAGGCTCGCCATCTCCCTCGTCAGGAAGAAATCCAGTTCTCGTTCCAAGTGAGTGATCATAGGAGTCGGGATCAAACCCAAGGAAAAAAAAAAACCCAGCCTGTAAACAACAGGACTGTTAGCGAGTTGGCATCGACCCTTCTCGTCACATCACAGCATAAAGTCTTACAGACTTAAACAAATGCTTCACTCTATTGGCATAGCCAATCATGTTTGGGTTCACAGTTCAACTAACATAACATCAATTTGATTGTCTATTAAAATAATTCTCAGTAGCTCTGGAAATATAATTACATATGACAACAATTGTTCAGCTCAATAGGCTCAGTTAGATTCTATTACTCTACACTATTCAACAAGAAATACATTCATGACAACAAGGATACATTTAGTTGTGTTTCTATACAGCATTGTGACACCTTGTATATCTGTAACACAATAAATAAATAAATAAATAAATAAATAAATAAATAAATAAATAAAATGTTCTATAACAAAATTCAACAAAATATAAATTCTGGTCCTTTGGTCCACCTTTGTAAAATAATTCCTCCCTAATCAGTTAGCTTTTATTTATTTTTATTTATCTATTTTTTTTTATTATTAAATGTTTGGTTAAGGGACGCATTGCTAATTCTATGGCGTTAGCTATAACACCCCTGAGGACCTTGTACATCTAGGCCGTACCACCATTAACTGGCGGTTTGAGCCGTTAACTCCTGGGAATCCCATATGCCCTACCGCCGTTAACTGGCGGTTTGAGCCGTTAACTCCTATATGCCCTACCACCGTTAACTGGTAGTTTGAGATGTTAACTCCTGGGATCTAACGTCTAGCAGCCCACTGCTGTCACCTCGGTTGCTGTAATTAGCTTTTTGAATTTAATAATTTACTGAATTTAATCTCATTCACTCACCAACGCGCTCCAACGGTTCCCTCCTACAGAGGATTGGTTCACTCTGTCGTCTCCACACAAATCTATAAGAATGGAATTAATTTGATAAGCTATTTAAGTTTCCTTTTTTTTTTAAGTTGCATCGTTAGCTTTTTCTCTTCTTTTTTCTTTACTCACCGCGTTGGTTCCAAGTTCCTAGCTCTTATTAGAAGGAGTCAAGTCCGCCTCTCCCTCTATCTATGCGGCACCCAAATCAGGGTTCTTCACGGCCTCGACCGTTGTTTTTTTTTCTCTCTCTCTCTCTCTCTCTAACCGCTCAGTCTTTGCTTTCTGTATCTGCGTGCTGCACAGCCGTTTGTCTCTCCTCTCGCTCAGCTGCGTCGCACGGTTTTATTTCGCGGAGGCGGGACTTATTTCTCTCAGCCAATGAAATTTCAGATTCCCACCTGGACCAATAGTATACAGCTTTCCTCTTCTGTTTCTGTTAGTGATGTTCAAGATTCTTGTTTTAACCGATGTTTAATATTAAACTCGTTATTTTAGTTATTCACCCTTCCAATAATTCATTATGAAATTATCTATTAGTTAATTAGATATCTATTAATTAGTATTGTTAATTTCCTTAATTTATATTTTATATTTTATCTAAATTGAGGATGGATCATATTAGTAAGCCAATTAGTTAATACCTCATTAAGGTTCTAGCTTCTGGGTTACATATAGTTAATGAAATTTCTGACTGTTACTGAGATAATTTTCCCAAGTCAATAAAATGAAAAGATGTGTGTACGTTGATGATATTCATGCTCCATTAACCCTTTGGTGCATGAATTATGAAATCTTCAACAATAATTTTTTTAACAGTTTTTTTCATTCTTCTTTAGGTGTGAAAGAAACAAATTTCAACAAATATTTTTTGTAAAATTTTATAATTTACAAATAATTTATTACATGTCCACTTCAGTGGGCAGTGTGCATTCTGAGCATGAAATATGTTGGCTTGGCTTACTGAAGTCCAAATAGAGGGGCTCAAATGCAATAAAGTCTTCAACAGCTGTGCTTAATAGCAAAAACAAACAAATAACACTTTTGAGTACCTGTCCACTGTAGTGACCATTATGCATCAAAGGGTTAAGAAGCTGTACCACCTTGAGTCACGTAAAAATGGGACTCAACGTAATACACGTGACAGCCCCATCTAGTGGACAATGTTTGTTTCTGTACATACCTGTAGTTATCGTCCATTTATCGTTATCGAGGTGAACTGCTCAATTAGAGGCCGACCGATATATTCAAATTTTTTCTATATTGGCCATCGGCCGAAATTATTTTTAGAAGCCGATAACAAAAGTACATAAATCAGGCACCTGTGTGGCCAACTGCCACCACTACTAGACTGAAGAACGGACCCGAAGGACCCCAGTTCAATAAATGTATTGACGTATTTAATCTATATTGCACACATTGAGTGTTTAGCACTATAATCTTGGAATAAGGCTGTATCATCAGGGAAGACGGAATAACCTGGTCATTCAGTATATTCAGGAAGTCAGCTGACCTCATTCTTGGAGCACATCCTGTTGCTGAACCTAGACCTGACCAACTGCAGCAACCCCAGATCATAGCACTTCCACCACAGGCTTGTACTGTAAGCACAAAGGCATGATGGGTGCATCACTTCATCTGCCTCTCTTCGTACCCTGATGGACCATTACTCTGGAACAGGGTCCATCTGGACTCATCAGACCACATGACCTTCTACCATCGCTCCAGAGTCCAATCTTTATACTTCATAGCAAACTGATGCCTTTTTTCCAGGTTTACCTCATTGATTAGTGGTTTTCTTACACACAGCTGTTCAGTCCCAATCCCTTCAGTTCCCTTCGAATTTAGCATGTAGAAATGCTCCTATATTCACTTTTAAACATAGCCTGGAGTTCTACTGTTTTCCTTAGATTTCATTTCACCAAACGTTTAATTGATCGCCAATCAGTCATTCATGATTTTTTGTGGCCACATTTCTTCCTCAAAGATGATGGGTCCCCACTACCCTTCCAGTTTTTAATAATGCGTTGGTCAGTTCATATACCAATTTTAGTTGTTTCTGCCATCTCCTTAGATGTTTCTTCTGCTTGATGCAAGCCAATGATCTGACCCTTCTGAGACAGACCAGCATATTTTCTACGATTACCAATATATATATATATATATATATATATATATATATATATATATATATATATATACACATATATATATAAATATATATATATATACACACACACACATATATATATATATATATATATATATATATATATACACACACACATATATATATATATATATATATATATATATATATATATATACACACACACATATATATATATATATATATATATATATATATATATATATACACACACACATATATATATATATATATATATATATATATATATATATATATATATATATATATATATATAAAGTTAAATGAACAGTGTTATTTTGCAATTCTCAAAAAAATTCTGAGCAAAATGAGCAGAAATAAATTGTTTGCATTCTCCTCTACAGCCTGTAGGTGGCAGCAACAGAGTGCATCTTAATCCTTCCTCACACAGCTTTTTTTAATCAGATTTAGATTCTGAAAGCTGAAACTGCATAGATACCCTCTAAATACAGAAAAATAAATTATATTATTGAACACAAAAAGAAATGTGTAGCAAAAGACAAAACGCTGCGCCAAAATAATGAAATGTCTTAAAAAAAACATTTTTGGGGACGTCTGCTGGTGGTAAAACAGTCAGTTGAACCCAGGAACGCATCAAGAGGAAATGAAAACAAATAACCAGGCCTGGGAAAAAATATTTTAGACATTTTATGCAATTTCATAATAAGATTTACTTATAGTTTCACACTAGTTATCTGAGCTTTTCATAGATTTAAACTATTATCTGATAACCATTAATTAAGAAAATCACAATTAATTATCTTAATTGCTTCTATTTAATTTTTACATATATTTTATAAAACCAAATAATGCGTTACTTGTGAATTTACAGCAATTATTTGACTGCAAATAGCAGTTATTGAGGAAATAAAATCTACTGGAAAGCAGCCATTCTTCCCAGTAATGTTGACACTACACCAGTTTCAATCAACGCTAATCAGGAAGTACTCAAGATCAGCAGCAGTTTTCTGAAATATTTTAGCTCCGAAGGCTAAAAATAGTCATAGAATTCTCAATCAAGGCATAAATACTTCAAAGTCATCTTTAAAAAAGGGGGCAACAAGATTATCAAGATGGGGGAATTTACAGATGAGCTCGCAAAGGAAATGTTTAACGCTGAGTCAGGTCCGAGTGACTGACACGAGGTCATGGTGAAGTCACTTCCTGGAGAGAAAAGGGACATGCAGACTTTCCTCTGCTGCCATGGCTGTCCCTTAACCTGTCCCACAACCTCGCAGGCACCAAGATAAACAAGCACTCAAGACAGCAAGAGGTCATCAACAGTCATGCGGGAGCGTAAACAAGTCGGGAGTCCCTTAGGGCTGAGAAGCTCAATCTGGTCTTGTGATGGAAAAAACAGCCCAATGAATTTAAACTTGGTCTCAGTAAAGAAACAGATTTCAATAGAAATCATTTAAAGGAAGGCATTTTTAAAGTATTCTTTCAAAAATTCACCATTCCAAAGAAAAAAGGGGCGTTATCGGTGAGTTCTGGCTCAGCATCAGCAGCTGTGGTTGTAGACGCATTTTGCAACAGCGATGGCTGCTGGAGGAAAGGGGGTGGGGTGCTTCAAAGGTGTGTACAGGGAGGGAGGGACAAAAGACTCCCTCCTCAAGATATTTGCAAGCGTTGGTGGGATGATACGTGGAGGGAACTATCGTTTGTTGGTTTGGTGACCTGAGGACATAGTCTCATCTTTCTGGAGAAATCCAGGGGCAGCAATGCTGACTGGTGTTATTCTTCTTGACCTGTCATTCAGCATTAAAGTGTGTCTGTGAAGCTTTGAGCTGCAAAATGGATTCTGTTGCAGACATTATTCCGACCAATGTAAACACTGGATAGAGGCAGGATGGACAAAGTCTGCAAGAGCTTAGGTCTTGATTTCTGTGAGTAAATCAGATTTTACTATTTTTCATTACAGTGAAACGAACTGGTATGCTTTAGAAGAGCCAGTTTAAAGTCAGACACTTCTGCGGATATCCAGATAGTGAGTTTCAATATCCAGTCTCAGAAATCCCCGTTTCATTTATAGCGTATATGAAGAAAAAAGGAAGAAAAAAAATGGATTTAAGCACTTATAATGCCTTTTCTTGTCGTCTGCACTATTTTTATTCATTTTATTTTCAGGTTATGTTTTATCTACAATCTACGGTTGTATGTTTTATTGTTTTACGTTCCAGAAAAGCATCCGCTTAATAAATGCTCCAAACCATTACTGTCAACCGGCATTGTTTTTATTCACCTGATGTTTATTTAATTCTTGGTTAGTTTGAATAATTCTGGTTAAAGTTCTCATTTGAAATACAAGTTGCATAATAGAATAGACTAGAATAGAATAGAATAGAATAGAATAGAATAGAATAGAATAGAATGATTTGTGCTTAACGTGAACAGCCTGGCCTGCCAGACTCCTCTGTTTAATTCTACACAGAGAAAGGGTCTGGGAACTCTCCTATTCAAATAACCCCGCCCCCTGAGAATTCTAACCGAGCCAATCAGCGCCGAGTATCGTACATCACACACCATAACGCCGAGTTTGTCATAAACATGGCGACTGAAGCGGAGTTCGCAGCGGCTCTTTCCTTTGTTCTAGTAGAAGTAGCTAAAAGTAGGGCTGCACAATACATCATAAATATATCGTTATCGCGATATCAGCATGCGCAATACGCACATCACAAAGAACAGATAAATATCATAATGAGTGGTCAGCTCAAATGTTTGCTCCACATAATGCATTCTGTCAAACAAACAGAAGCATGATGTTTTTTAAACAAATCAAATAGAGCTCTTCACCCATTTGGCCAATCGGGTGGGTTCTCATGTTAGATGCCCGCCCCCGAGGCGGACGGCACTTAATTAGGATGGTTAGCAAACACCCGAGTTAGCTTTGTTCTGCTCTTTCTGCTGATTCTGCTTTTCTCGGTATCCACTGATTGCCTTTTCTTGTTCATTTTTATGATTTTTTTAGTCATTTTTTCATTTCTTTGTTTTTGATGATTTTTGTTCCTGGGTTAAGTTTTTATTTATCGCAAGTAATATCGTCATCGCAGTATTAGTCACTGTTATTGAATATCGCAGGTTTTCCTAATATCGTGCAGCCCTAGCTAAAAGCCTTTCTTCTACAAAAAAATGAAATAAAAGGTTTGTGCCGCTGCCAGACACCTTTTTTTACTACAGCATCGTGATACAGTCGGCATTGCAGTCTTTCTTCTGATTGGTTATTTTTGAGCTGCCTAATCCCGCCCCTTGAGTGCCTCTCTGCCTGTAAGTCACCAGACGCTTTCTCTGTGCAGAATTAAACAGAGGAGGCTAGAACGTGGACATTTCCTTCAACTCCCATCACCGCATTAGCAGCAGCATTAGCAGTCTTCTTCCGGCTCTTGAAGAGTAGACATTTTTTTCCTTCTCTCCTCCCTATTTTATCTCAAGGCTCTTCTTTGGGTGCACGGCGCTTCTGCCTTTTTTCTGTAAACTGGAAATGATTAAAAATGGACCTGGTCAGTTGGTCTCTCAACGTGATTGACAAGATTTTTTCAACGATGAGAACGGGAGAAGAAGGGCTCCCGGTTGCCCCTCTGGCACAGAGCCAGTTGGACATATCGTGGACTCCTGGAAACAGTGGAACTTGATCTGCCTCTCCCAACTGTCTGTAGTGGATTCTAAAGGCGTCTGGATATTCGTTGTGTTGGTGTCAGGTTTCCTGCTTTTTGGCCTGTGTGGTTATCCGGCTTACAGGAAAATTAGTGAGCTGTCGAGGAATATTGGCTCAATCCCGGAACTCAGGGATGGATTACACCTCGCTGTGAACGCACAGACTCATAACTGTCGAGATGAGTCGTAAGCTGGAATTTTGGCTGAGATTCAGACTCTGGCACAGAAGGTTGATGCCATCAAGGATAGAGTTGACGGGTCAGCACGGATAGGGATTGATTAACTACGCCATTATTGGATTGAGGGGGGTTGAGGACCAACGGAACTTTAAGACAGAGAGGAAATTATCTCTGTCTGGCCCCAAAACAAGTTCTTATCTGAATCTGGTGCCCTTGAGCCTGTGAGGCTGAAGTGATAACTCCCCCTCAGAAGAAATGCGGAATGCTGCCGTCGCCATGGAAACTGTTTCCCGATCCTAGCCTGGGCGGGAATGCGACCGGTGACGGCCGTCGAATCGTTCCAGGAGTCACTGTGCTCTCTAAACCCAACACCCCCCGGCCAGACGGAGGTGACGAGCGCTGCTTATCGTGGCTGCATGCACTGATGTTTGGAGAGTCCTCTACCCTACCTCCCCACCTAGTGGACACTTATGTTGTGTAATGCCTGAAGTCTGTTGCATTTCTGTCTGAGGTGTTTTTTGCAGAGCAAAGCTGCCCTCCCTGTGGCGGGTAACTCTGAAGTGCCTTTATTTCCTCCACCTGACTCAATCCTCATATAAACCCCTCTGATCTCTATTAAGGTAGCGCGACTTGGGCTGCGAATGACCACAGTCACCAATTCTTGTCATGTGTCTATGTATGTATGTCTGATCTCAGAATTGTGTGTACTTAAACTCTAATTTCCCTCTGGGATTAATAAAGTATCTTTGAATTGAATTGAGAAAGGAAACAGACGGGAAAACAATTGAGTCAAAAAAAGTAAGCGTCTTCTATGTCATAAGGAAAATTAGCATTTGTGACTTTTCACACCCAAGAGCATCTCTGCTAGTTGAAGCTAACAATTAGCATTAGTAACTCCACCACATGGCGGACCTATTAGAGCCAGTGGTATTTGTGGAGATAACATCACGGTTGTACTTTTTACCCAAGAATGATGAATGAAATGCAGCAGAAGAGTTGTGTTGCTGTTAGCCAGTTGGGGCGAGATGTTTGCATATTATATTAATGAGGAATACTTAATCATTCCCATTTCCACCTCTTAGTCCTCCAACTAAGTTTTATTTCTCCACAGAAAACGACTCACAAGGCCTTCGTTTATACTAAAGACCACAGCACATTTAAAAAAAATGTTAGCGTGCAAATTAGGCATAAAGGGTCCAGATAATGGCCTAAAAAGAAATCAGCATTGATGATAGGAAAACCTGCATCAGTCTATCTCTAATTATAAAATCTGGTTTTGCCTGACACCAACAATATCAACTTCACCATTTATGATTCCGATTTTGTAATCTAACATGGTGTAAAGAGTCCACTGAGAGCACTGGAGCTCAGGACCAAAGCAACAACTGTATCTGTCCTGTTCACACCACTCAAAGCAAGCTTATCTACTCAGCACACAAGCGAAAGTGCACATTGTCACAAGCAGGGCTAAAAGGGGACAAATGAGGGTTAAGCTGCTTTCAATATTGACTCCATAAATATGGAAGAGGAGTGGATCCAGGATTTATTTACAGGTCAGATGACTGGATGTTCACTGACAAGCAGGGGGAGTTTATTGGAGAAAAGAGGCATAAAAAATATGATATTCAAACTTCTAATAAGAATTAGAAACTATGTTTATTAGAGCTCTATGAAGAAAAATTATTCAGATGCACACTCTGGCTTTGTTCCCCAGTGACATGTGACATTTGAACAAAACACTTGGGTACAAAAGGAAGAAATAGGAAAACACTGCCTTCCATCTAGATCTGTGTCCATTTTTACAAACTTGCCCACAGCAAAAGTAACCAGAGAGCAGAATGTTTGTACTCGAAACTTGAGCTGCTTTTGCAGTCAGGAGAAAGAAACTGAAAAAACAACGTAAAGGACTTTAACCCATCATCTTGCACACAAAGGACATGCCCTCTTAGATCTGCATACACAACAGTGTTTTAATAAGCAAGATAAACACAGAAAATGATTGTGCTGAAACATTCTTCTTCCTTTTGCATAATCTCCTCCAGATTTCCACGGTTTATGCAGTAAATTCAGGAAATGAGCAGAATTGCAGCAATTGCACGACTGCACCTATGCTCCTACAGTTATAAGTGGACTTAAGACGTCAGCAAATAGCAGGTGACTTACTTCAAAAATAAAAAGGATAGAGTCCAGCTCCTCCCTTTGAGATTTGATCCCTGAAACACAAAGAAAGGGAATTTCACTGTTGACCAAAGACTGCTGCGAAAGCAAAAAAAAAAAAAGAAAAGAAAAGTGGGTCAGAAAATAAATAACCTTTGCAATAACCTGGGCATTGGCAGCAGAGAGAGGGTTAACCATTAAACTACCACTGAAGGTGGTGGTTAACTTTCTTGTGTTCAGTAAAAAAAAAATAAATAAATAAATAAAACATTTCATACTCACCTTTTTGTTTTAAGTTGCTTTCCAGTGTAATGAAATTTTCATAGAAGATAAAATAAATCTGTGAGGAGTTGCTCTCAAAGAAGGCCTTGAGTTCACTCTTGTCAATAATATCTGTGGGAAAAAAAAACAAATAAGTCTCAGTGAGCAAAACAAGATGTGATGGAGCACTTTTTCTGCTATGTTTTATTCACACATACATTTATGTGTGCATAACCAAATCCAGAGTTTATGGGTTTTTTTAAAGGCCATGTAACTATCCCGCCCATCTAACATAAGGGGGTTTCAACCACCTCTTTTTCTGCAGAAAGAAGTCAAGTGCATTCTGAAGTACATTCAATTGTATGCCAAGCCCGTAGGGGGCAGTAGTTCCCTAAATCGTCAATATCTTAGCTGAAAAACATTCTTTGGATGTGGAATAATTAATTGTGTTCGTAAAAAAAGCAAGGGAATGTTAACTAATGACCATAAAAATATGCAACCGTCGGTCACACGTGGGATTTCAGAGCATTTCTGATGCAGACAGCGACGTTGAGAAACCTAAAACCCCAGTTGTTTACGTCCACAAGAAAATGCCGACGACAGATAATTGGCAAATGTCCACTTTTGTCGGAGTTGTTAAAAACATCGTTTTTATATCTTTTTGTGTTGATGACAAGTCAGACTGTCCAAAAATATCTTTGTTTTATAGAACACCAGCCTATAAGAACTAAGATCATTATTATTATATAGTCGTGCTGGTTATGTTTAGACATTTTGTGGGCCTGACCCACAATGCACGCAGTGATCCACCCTTCACAACCATTCTTAGTCTAATTGTGGGAGCAGACCACGAAGGTTCCTCTCGTGAGAGATTATCGTTTTCCTGAACTTCTTTGGCCATTTGATGTGTCAACCAATATACTGCATCGCAATTGGTTTGAGGTACACACGTAAAAATAGGGGGTGGCACTTAAGCCTGATTCATGCTTCTCCGTCAGCTCCAACAGGGAGAGACACGCACGGACGGAGACATTTTGCCCTCATACTTCTCCATCTCCTGGGGAGTGTTGCAAAGCAATTCCCCGCCAGGACAACAGAGGGCGTAGCGCTGTTCTGTGGTATCCTGTCATGTATCGGTCCAAGATAGTGTGTTTATGTTGTGTTTTTTTGAATATAAGAGACTTTTTAACACGGATAAATTTGTCTCTCATCTTCATTCACCTCTTCATGGGCTCGCCACCTCTAAACCCACGTTTCCTGTCATTTCCGTCCACAAATAAAACGCTTGCTGCGCATCTTTTCACTCCTCCAGTCACGGGGGAATTAAACGGTCATATTTTTAGAGTTTTTTTGCGAGGTATTCTTCAAACTTCTCCATGTCTGCCGCTAGTTATTCTCAGCTCTCTTTGTGTTTTTGAAGGTGCAATGGCGGCGGTGTAGACGACTGCGGTGCCCTGACCAATCACAAGCTTGCGTTCTCCGTCTCGACGGACGAATGTTTAGAAAAGAGAGCTCGACTCCGTACGTCCTTGCGGGGCTCTCCAACAGGCCCGCAAGGACGGATAATGGCGTTGCGTGTCTCCGCACTGACGCAGAAGCATGAATCAGTCTTTAGACCTATTGGCCAATAGCGGAAGATTTTTCCTCAACAGAGGTATTGTAGGTACACCTCAGATTCTGATTAGATGTTTGAAGCTAATATGATAATGTTAATAAAAGTTATGTTGCATGTGACAGAATTTTCTTTGCTTTCAGAGATATATTATGCTGTGGACGGAGGACTTGTTGTGGACTAACTTTCAAGGGAGGACATTAATTAGACCTTTGTGGATGTAAAAAGCCTGTTTTTATTAAAATGGCTCTATTTTCAATCAATCAATCAATCAATCAATCAATCAATCAATCAAAGCTTTATTTATAAAGCTCCTTCCGCAACCCTGTCAGGAAGCCCAAGGCGCTGAACATGGTACAGCAGAAGGTAAATATATTGAATAAATCAAAAATAAAAGCAGTTCAAATGACAAAATACAAATCACAAAAAAGGTGAAACATTCTGGTACAGGACAAATGTGTAAAACAATGGATAGAGTGAACCAATGAAAACTGTGAAATAAATTCAACATAAAAGAGGGCCAAAATCAAACATGTTCAGGAAACGCCAAGCGGAGAAAGTGTGTTTTTAGGCGACTCAAAGACTGGCAGAGATGGGGACAGCCTAACAATGATATGAACCTTTCCAAGATAGTTAGACATTATCTTGAATTTGAGTGTTTGACAACAGCGTTTACAGTGTCTGCCGTTTTGATTGTAATCTGGACTGGTATACTTGGAATTACACAAATCCTACACAAATCCTAGCTTTTAAATTATATATATATAATATCTACATGTACATAGAAGGAATGTAGCAAAAACACACAGCTTTGACCTGGAAGTATGTAATGTTCTAAAAAAAATGTAAAAATGATCGTTAGGTGCTTGGTCTATAATCAAAGGTTGATGAATTCACCCAAACGCCCAACCTTAGAGGATTTGATTCAGAACATCCTAAAAGCAACAGAATACAAACATATATGAAGCCTGGCTGAAAACATACGTCCCCACATGAATTTGTCTCTGCAAAAACAGGCGAGAAACTCCCCGTGGAAAAGTATTGCACTCAACTATGTTCTCGTCATCCTTCTGTTGTTAAATGAACTTAAATCTCACAAATGCAAATAAAATAATATAGTCCAAAATTAATAGAATTAAAGGTGCAAATAATCGGTCCAGAGATCATGAGACATTGTTTTCATGGATGAATTATCCCCGAGGAGTCCAGATTCCAATCCCTCTGAGAATTTTAGGGATGATCTGAAGAAAACTTCACACAGCAGCCATCATTATGGGATTGGCACGCTGCAGTATCACATAGTTAGATTTTAGGCATCAAGCCATGACTAACTTGATTATTTAGTATCTCTTATGACCCCTTAAATTATGTCAAAATAAAATACAATATGACAAGAAATTAAGGGAAAAAGGAGTAATATGAGGATGTTACCAAAGCCTATAGAATCATGTGGTGTGTATGACAGCTGGGTTAGAGTTTGCATGATCTGCAATCCAGATTATAAACGTTTCTTCATGGTAATCTCACAAGTGTTTCAGGAAACTGATAAATATTTCTCCAAGGCTAATTTAAAAATAACCCTCTGGGCCACAATTATTCTTCTCTGTCTTAAAAATTAACTAAAGGCACAACTTTCTTTCTCTTATCCCCACATAAAAACAGATTCCCTTAGCCTGAAATGCTATTACGCAGATTAAACACACGACTAGACGAACAGATTGAAATGGAAAAGTCCCAAGTAGAGAAAAGCTATCATTTGCCACAGTCGCACAACAAGAGACGGGCTTGGGCTGAATAATTAAATATAGGCCAGGAGGAGTTCTGGCTAAACAGCAGCAGTGAAGGTTCACCTTCTGCTCCAATTTTCCTTCGACCACATGGTCAACTGGAAGACTTCCAGAAACTGACCAGATCCTGAGGGGCGCTGGAATAAAGCACTAAGTGTTAAAGACACACTACTACACCAAAGTAACCTAAAATTACTTTTAGATTTACAGAACATTTTATAAAATCTGCATAAGAGAATAAACATGTCTTTCATTTATCAGCTAATAAATAAATAAATGTAACGCAATCATCCTCAAGTAGGAATGGAGGGTTACGCAATGTCTTAAAGGTGGCTTCACAACACATCAGGGCAGAGTCTCTCTCTCACTCACTCACTCACTCACACACTCACACACTCACACACACACACACACACACGCACGCACGCACACACACACACAGAGATATGCCACCCCAGATAGATGCTACACTAGACCACCGATCTTCCCTTTGTTCACATTTGTGGTCTGCTTTTCAGTTTCGATCTTCTGATCTCAATTATTTGCACCTACTGAGGAAATACACTCGAACAAGACGTGCTTTGGGGTTTCCTTTGCAAAAAAAGGTTCCACAATTCCCACTATTATTAGTGAACACACAAAGATCCTCCCCCATTGTCCTTCACTGTCTTCTCAGGTGTCCACAACGTTGGGACAGAAAGAGATATAAAGTGTTTTCCAGGCCTGGGAATGGTGAGGATGACACCATATCCACTGAACCAAACAAGGTAACTTTGTCCTTCAATAGACACCCCTTCATTTAGGAATGTCTGTTAAAGCATGACAGCGGTTTGATGGCAGGGGGACCTCGACCTGATTACTGGTGGCTGCATAAAGAGGCAGCTGCACTTTTTAACTTATCAAATTTAAATGATTCATATCAGCTATTTTAACCTACCTCAGTGGTGTGGAGTAAGCTGTTTTACAAAAAAAAACTACTAAAATATTAAACCACTTCAACAGATCGTACTTTCCATTTAGTGCAACAATATAAGGAAGTAATACCATCCATTACAGACAGTTAGGAAGTTTAAGCTACTAAAAGGAGACATTTTGACTTCTTTACTTAAGTTATAATAGTTCTGTGGTCAATGCAAAACATTTTTATGAAATGTTTTGCACAAAGTCCATCTCACATGAAGCAATTTTAGCAGTTTTATTTTTAATAGTTTAATGACCTTCAAGAATGAGTCACTTTAGGTCTTGATCACTTAGCAAGCTAGCCTATTGAACTAGATCAAATTCCTGCGTTGCAAAGTTTGTGCAGTTAAATAATACATTTATTTAGTCTGGCTTGCCAGGCTATTAGCAAGCTGCTGCACACCACGACCACCCATCCCCCATGAGAAGCTCCAGTGTAAGGGAAGGGCTCTTCCAACAGAAGTGGCTCTACTCCAGGTGAGAGGTGATTCTTTGTTAATTTCCCTGTTTGTGACATCACAAACAAAGACTTTTAGAAACAGCTTGTTTTAGGCAAACGATTCCTAAAACCAAACACTGACAGAAATGGATGGATGGATGGATGGATGGATGGATGGATGGATGGATGGGCTTTTTTCAGGTTAGAGTATTTACAGAGGAATAGAGACCCACATGGCAGCACAAAAGGATGCAAAATGTGATTTTTTCATGACAGGTCCCCTTTAAAGGTATTGTTCACTAAGAAACTGTGTTATATTTGTTCTTTCTGAAATGCAGTCAGTCACTCTGAGTTGCACATGAAGTCTGAACTGCTATCATCTGCATTAGCCACAGAAATGTAGACAAGAAAACAGTCAGGCCAGAAAAAGCTAGTCACTTCCACGTCACAGGAAATAATAGCATTCATGGCCACGCCTCCATTTTATGTTGAAGCCAACATTAGATGTCAAAGGTGTAAATTCAGGCATGAAATCAATGACTGGTGTTTTTATTTGCTGAATATTAGACGACTTTTGCAGATAAAGTGCTCCATTATTGGCTGCCAGCAGTAGTAACTGACTAATCAGCATGCCATTAACTCGGTTGGCCTTTCTTTCATTGACTAAATACTATGTGAACAGTCTTTTGAATTCTGCTGAAACTGATAACTTAATGAAACGGTGACCTATCTTCTATAGCAGCTTTTTGGCCAAACACCGTTAAAATGACAGGTTTGGTTTGGTTGGCATGGTTTTCCACTGGGATATACTTCCTGTTTACTACCAGGGAATGGCAGTTTTTCCACCCACCACATCAAAAGACCAGCTGGAAAATAATATTATGCAGCCAAAGCTGATGTTCTGTTCAGAGGGCAGATAATCACAGCATTTTCCCTAAATGTTCCAAGAAAGCAGATGTTATCGGGTCAATGTTACTTAGAGAAAAGAAAAAAACTACATCTAGAACTGAGCCATTATTGTCCAATTTCAGAAAGTAGAAAGAGTATTTCTCTGGTATTTCACACGAATAACCTTGTTAATAACCACATTCTGTATTACAAATCTTGATGACATGCTTTTGATCAAGGAAACATGATTTATCTTGTGAGTAAATAAAACAGATTTTCATCTTTAGCTGAATAAAGAATGTGCCTTTTCAGTAATCTAATGGATGTTTTTAACTCGGCTAACAAGCTCCATGTGATCCTGCTGTGCTTGCTCTTTAAGTGCTTGCTGGGCAAACCAAGTAGGTGAAGGTCATCCAGCCAGCTGAAGCCTTTAGTACATTTACACATTCGACAGGAAACTCTGTCCGCTGCCCCTTGTTCAAATTTAATCAGCACAGAAAACATTCAATAAGAGCTAACAAGGAATGCTCAGGGGTGATTTCAAACAATATCAAACACTCTAGCAACTTCAAATATATGCTTTTTATTCCACTTGAAGCTGAATCATTAACATGCCATGTCATACTCAGAACCAGTCTAATCAGGCCTTTGATTAGACCGGCTAATTTGCATTAGCTCAGGGCTAACCAACACTGCAGGTGGACTGTACTCTTGCCAGAAAGGAGATGAGAGCAAGAAGACAGTGCGGATGCTGATGTGGAAGATAACAGATGCACCATTGTTGGAACTTCCCTTTACATATAGTGAAAGCAAACTAAATGGAAAATAATAAAAACCAATAGTTCCCAGAAGACATCCACATTTCTAAACTAATCATGTGTAGATGTGATCTAACAAATCTCAGTTTTTTCTTTAAAATCTGCACACTTGTCACACTTTATAATTACGTGTTAAATGAACGAGTGTATTTTGGTTGCTACAGCCACAGCAGCCTCCTGCAGCTGCCTCTGGTTGTGATGTGATGGCACTGAGAATGTGAGAAGATGCACATTTTGAAAAGTTTAAGCAAAGCAGTCTTCTGCAGGCTTCCAGCGTCCAACACATTTAACACTGAGCACAAAGGTAAAGCAGAGCTATACCCAAACAATGTCCATGTTTTTGGGGAAAAAATAGGTTCCCTTTGCAAAATAATGTTTTTCTTGAGCATTTTGTCATACTGCTTGAGATCCGCGAGATATACTGATGTAGGGCTGCTCGATTATGGCAAAAATAATAATCAAGATTATGGTGACTGAACTTGAGATCACGATTATTTAGGACGATTTTTCTATTTATGTTGATTTTATTTGTTTTTATTCAGTCATAAAATTGCTCAGGGCACAATCAGGACAAAAATAAATAAGAAACAAGATGATCACTAAAATAACTCCTGATTCCCAGTATAAAAAGACCAATATACTTATAGCTCATAGTCTATGACCCAAGGGCTATAGACCTTGGTTTAACTCATTTAAGTCTAACCAGTACAGACCCAAATACCAATATCTTGCAAATACTGACAGCAAGAATTATACAGTGGCATTTATAACAAATACATGCAAATAAATTGATGTTCACAAAATGCTGCATAACATTTATTGAGTCGTGTCAAGGTGCTGTAGGAGAGTGCACTAGCACCGTGTCCTCAGAGAGATTAGTTATTAGTTATCAGCGTGAGGAACTTATTTCTACCTTATTTATAAACTATTTATTTACAAGTCCATCAGTTAATGTAATAATTGTCCCAACCACAGCTGCACCCCCACCCCCACCCCCAACCCGGTCTCACAGCAATCAGGAGCAAGCTGCACGTGTTTAGCACGCCGCACGCGCACATTTAGCCGTTTTTAGCGGCTCAGAAGTCAGCAGGTGCGGTGTGTGTCACTCACTCTGGTTAATCCAACAGGGAGCCGGCTCAGAGAGCCGTTTCTTTAGCGACCGACACATCACACACCATTCCCTTTCCTAATGTCCTGAAGAACGGTCCGGAGCGCAGGCGGAGTGTTTAGCTAACCTGCAGGAAATGTTGACGATAGTTATCCAGAAAGTAGCTAAGGGTTACCAGAGATGTTTCTGAGGTGTTTGCTAGGTACTTTTAAGATTTAAAAAGTCAAGAAGGGGGTCTGAAAAGCTGTTGGAAATAGCGTCAAAGTCGCCAAGTTGGCAACACTGTAAGGAGCGCTTCATTTGCAACTCAGGGCAGCGCAAGTGGGAGGAGCAAATAATCGGCTTGTTTTGTTTTTTATAATCGTTCAAAACTCAGATCGTAATCGTGATTAAAATTCGATTAATTGAGCAGCCCTATGATGGTACTGAATAAAAAAATGTTGTAATCAGTCACAGCTGAAACGTACAATCCTGAAAAAACTTCATCAAGGGGCCCCATGGCCATCTCTCCCCCATCTGTACATCCCTCCCTGTGTGACCAATCACACCTTCTCAGCTTGAAGCAGTGGATAGCTATATTAGCTAGCATTGTTACACTGTTATGCAATAGAGGGGATTCTCAGTGATTAGTCCAGGTCCCAGTGGCTTCTGTCTTTTAGTTCCAGTGGGGACAGAATCCAGAAAATGGACAATGAGGGGTCCATCAGAAGCTTGGAGGCTCTGCGGCTTTTACATA
Source organism: Nothobranchius furzeri (assembly GCF_043380555.1). Taxonomy (NCBI): domain Eukaryota; kingdom Metazoa; phylum Chordata; class Actinopteri; order Cyprinodontiformes; family Nothobranchiidae; genus Nothobranchius; species Nothobranchius furzeri. The sequence continues at coordinate 35,973,361 of NC_091758.1, forward strand.
GGTGCGTTAAGTTAGGAGTTAATGGAAGGAAAAGGTGCAAACAGTAGGATAACATTATGTTTTATGGTTACTTAATAGCATCCGTTGCGTCTGGTGTTGCACCATTTTCTGTGACCAACACACCTGATTCGGTGGTTGGATCACCTGTGCAGCAGCTGATCAGGTGTGTTGGAACAGAGTTAAAATTAAAACCTGCTTGATGCCGGCCCTCCAGGTCCAGAATTGAATACCTCTGCTTTAGGGGGTAGTCTGAACAAAAAGGGTTGGACCTTGAAATGTTTTTACCCCAAAATGTAGCTTGCTTGAACAGCTTTTGCCATAAACATCCACTCCATCTTTAAGTATTTCAGATATAGAAAATTATTATTATTATTTTTAATTTTAAAGAAATAACTAATTTACTAAGGCATTACATAAGGTCTCTGCCCCCACACACCACTCGTGTAATTTCATTCGAATGCAGCTGAGCCAGACACTTCATGGCTGACTCTCGACTTGTGGTCAGTATCTAGCTGTGCGACAGACTGGAGTCTAAAGCACTGCATAGAACACAGTGTGAAACGATTACGGCAGAACTGGCAACGGTTGAACTCACCCCAGACTGAGTCTACGCTTAAAAGACTGGCTTCTCTCACGCCGCCACTTCAGGACGCCTGAAAATCATTACAGGTACCTTCTAATTACACACTTTCTGGATCCCTGACACCCCCTCCCTACTAACATTCATGGAGTATGTGCACTAGAGGTGCTGAAAAAAATCGATTCAAGTCTGAATCGGGATTCTTATTTATAAAGATTCAGAATCGATTCACAAAGGTTCAGAATCGATCCCAAGAACTCAAATGTTTGGCATGTTACAGGTTTGAGATGAACTTTTGTCTGGTTTTTAGTCTTTGTTAGGAGAGTCAGTACTCCGTTTACTTTTGTGGTCCCATAAATTGAGATGATTTATGATTGAATCTGCTGATAAGAGGGCACTTGAATGTAACTGTTTCCATACTCAAAAATTTGAGATATTCTCATATTTATTTTCTAAGCTGATAAACAAGTACTCAGGATTACTCATGTAACGTGTTTCTACACATACTTGAAAAGTATTTGACCGTACTACAAAGCTACTGTTAGGTAACTACAGATTTGTTATATTTTACAAGGTAAGCAAAAATAAATGTTGCCTTTTGGTCAAAAGATTGCTTCTGTTTACAGTTTTAGAATCACTTTATTTTACATTATAAATTTGCATTTTTGGAGCATGGCCAGTTTAAAGTCAAATAAAAATGTCCCATAGCTTTAACTAACTTGTACAACAAAGTAGTTCATCCTGGAGCTGACACTCTTTGAATCGATCTAAATTGAGAATCGAGAATCGATTCTGAATCGGCACCCCAAGAATCGGAATCGAATCAAATCGTGAGTTGCTCTAAGATTCACATCCCTAATGTGCACTATTCACTTTTACACTATCCTTGCCAGCCTCAGTTTGCTCTGAAACATCACCAAGCAGCAACCTACAACACAATAAGCCAACACTGTTTATATTTCTTTGGCTTAGAATAATCTGAAGATTAACAGAAGTTTGGTCTCAGAGAGGCAACGTAAAGTCCACTTCAACATCAGCCCTTGACAACACATGCAGCCACGGTGAACCGCAGGTGTTGGTATATTTGGTTATTAAAATGCATGTTAGTAAACAGGCTAACTGGACAAACTGGTTTGTAGTTGAGCTCGGTATTGAAGGTGAGCGCTGTTTAACAGTTTGTTGCCCTCTTGCAGAGAAGAAATGAGAAGAAAAAAGCCCTTCATGCAACACCACATGATTTGTGTCTTATTTGAATCTTTGGTTGTAAAACACATGACGACAGTAATGCCTCAGAGTGAAGCCAGAAAAAAAAGAACAAAAGGATGTAATCAATGACGGCTTTCTTTAAAACTGGTTAAATAAATGGTCAAGTTACTGTGCACTTTAGTCACCAAATAACAAGAGCCCTTCAGTCACTGGAGTGTTGGTCTTGCATGAATGCTTGAAGTGAATTAGCTAGCCTCTGTGCATTTCCATGACTGGATTTGCTATTCTAATGACCGGGGCATGGTGCACAGGACTTCTTTATGCTGCCAACTTCTCATCACCGGTTTGGAAAGCATACACCTCAAAGGCAGGAATTAGTGTTTTAGCAAGGTTTTATGTGCATCTGAGTGATGTGTTTAAACTGAAAATACCAAAAAAGGTTTTAAAGAACTCTCCAATAGGTATTTACTGTGATTGTGTTATGAATGCTGATTTCATGCCTACAGTTTGTAGGATTAAAGGCGCTAAGAGGTTAATAATGAATGAGAATTTTACTTAAGACGGAAGAATAGCCAAGGCTGAATGGTGACGCAGTTGGTAGCATTGTTTCCTTGCAGCAAGAAGGTCAAAGGTTAAAAACCTGTCTGTGCTGTCTTTTTGCGTAGTGAGCATGCTCTCCCTTTAAGGGTTTAGCAATATTGGAAAAACATTCACTTTGTGATTTTTTCTTACAGATCGCAAAGTGAAAGTACAGCTGCAAACCTTTGAAATTTCCTTCAGATGTCTCTTTCTTAAAGAGCAAGTCACCCCCTACCAAATTCTTACTCCACTCCCACTTCCTGTTTGAAAAATTCAACAAATGCTGTTGCCTAGCAGACCGAGAGGGCGGAGCTGCTAACAAATACACACACACACACACACACACACACACACAGGCTCACAACGACATTGTGACATCATATCATACCCGCTAACGTTCTAGGGTACCTCTTAGCCAATAGCAATGGCAGATTTTAATTCAACTGCAGTGCTGAGTTTTTACCTGAAAATGGCACAACACTGTTAGTTTTAGGCAGAAAATTAAATTTTTAACAAAAATGCACTAAAGTGTCAAACTGTTGACTGCACGTGTCTGTGGCACGATTAGACACGCATTTATATAGTTTATCAGAAAAAAAGTTGATTTAGGGGTGACTTGCTCTTTATGTTTTTAGCATAACGTCCGAGAGCATCCACATTAGGGCTGCAACAACGAATCGATAAATTAGATGAAAATCGATTACTAAAAGCGTTGGCAACGAATTGCGTCATCGATTCGTTGTGTTGCGCAACTCTTCCAACCCCCCCCCCATCCCCCCCCCCCGGCCGCCGTTGCGCACAGACTGGAAGCAAGTCGGATCAGCGTGAGGGTCTAGCCGGCAGAAGTTGCGAGATCCAAAAAAGTAAAAACTTCTAAAGTTTGGGAGCATTTTCAGTTAAATCAGGTGAAGAAATTCGTTACCTGCAACGTTTGTAGGTCAGACTTAGCGTGGCACGGGAGTACTACAGTGATGATGCGAATTATCAGCGAGGAAGGAGAGAGCTCGGTGTCCGGGTAAGTTAAAAACTTTTCAAAAGTGATTCACCCAAGCCCCGGATTATTACACAGGCTAGACATGCCCTAAGCTCGTAAAAAAAAGTCTATAAAATCGTAAGCGCGACGCTATTAGATAAACGGGGGAGGGGGGGGAGGACTCGCGCTGCTGCGAACCGGTTCCGCCGTCACATTCCCGCAGAAACTGGTTGATTACACCGGGGCCAGACTACTAACACCACAATGTCCTCAGAAGCGAAAACGCTTTTAAAAGGGAGGGAGGAGTCCTAACTGTTGCTGCAGGCGTGTTGTGTGAGAGTGTAGTTATATACTGGTTAATGTATTTTTGGGTTCAGTTGCTTTCATGTGGCCTAATGTGAGTCTATTTGGGATCATTGGAATGATCAGCCGCATTTCTTGATGTGACTTTATGGCAGTTGCCCAGGGCATCATCACAAGGAGGATGGCATTCATTTACTTTTGTTTTATTTGGTATTTTTTCAGTCATTTTTGGAAATAGCAATTAATTTTGATTAATTCACAGCCTATGTTTAATTACATTTAAAAATTAGTTGTTTGACATCCCCAGTTACAATATATGTCTACAGATGAGATCAAACAAAACAGATGAGAATTGCCCTTAAAGAGCAAGTCACCCCCAAATAAACGTTTTTTTAGCTGATAAACTAAATAAATGAGTGTCTAATCGTGCTGCAGACACGTGTCGTCAATAATTTGGCACTTCAGTGCATCTTGGTTAAAATTTAAATATTCTGCCTAAAACTAGCAGTGTTGTGCCGTTGTCAGGTAAAAACTCTGCACTGTATTTTAATTTAAATCTGCCACCGCTATTGGCTAAGAAGTATGCTATGATGTAAACTGGTACATTATGATGTCACAATGCTGTCGTGAGCCTGAGTGTGTGTGTATTTGTTAGCGGCTCCGCCCTCTCGGTCTGACAGGCAACAGCATGTGTTGCATTTTTCAAACATGAAGTAGGAGTGGAGTTAGACTCTGGTAGGGGTTGACTTGCTCTTTAAGCTGTTTAACTTTCGCCCATGGGGCCCGGCCGGGCCCAGCCCGAACCGGATACATGGGCTCGTCCAACTGTGGACCCACCACCCGCAGGAGGAACATGAAGGGTCCGGTGCAATGTGAATCGGGTGGCAGACCAAGGCGGGAGCCTTGGCGGTCCAATCCCCGGACAAGAAAACTAGTTTTTGGGACATGGAACGTCACCTCGCTGGCGGGGAAGGAGCCGGAGCTTGTGGCAGAGGTTGAGCGGTACCGGCTAGATATAGTCGGACTCACCTCGACACATTGCATTGGCTCTGGAACCCGAGACCTGGAGAGGGGTTGGACACTCTACTTTGCTGGAGTTGCTCCGGGTGAGAGGCGGAGGGCTGGGGTTGGCTTTTTGTTAGCCCCGAGACTCTCTGCCTGTGTTTTGGGGTTTACCCCGGGGGACAAGAGGGTAGCTTCCTTGCGCCTTCGGGTCGGGGAACGGGTCCTGACTGTTGTTTGTGCTTATGGACCAAATATCAGTTCAGAGTACCCACCCTTTTTGGAGTCCCTGGGACGAGTGCTAGATAGTGCTCCATCAGGGGACTCCATTGTCCTGCTGGGGGACTTCAATGCTCACGTGGGCAATGACAGCTTGACCTGGAGGGGTGTGATTGGGAGGAACGGCCCACCTAATCTGAACTCGAGCGGTGTTTTGTTATTGGACTTCTGTGCAAGCCGCAGTTTGGCCATAACGAACACCATGTTCGAACATAAGGATGCCCACCGGTACACTTGGTACCAGGGCAGCCTAGGTCACAGGTCGATGATAGATTTTGTAGTCGTATCATCTGACCTGCGGCCGTATGTTTTGGACACCCGAGTGAAGAGAGGGGCGGAGCTGTCAACTGATCACCACCTGGTGGTGAGTTGGATCAGATGGCAAGGGAACATGCCGCGTAGACCTGGCAGACCCAAACGCATAGTGAGGGTCTGCTGGGAATGCCTGGCAGAAGAACCTGTCAAGACGGTCTTCAACTCCCACCTCCGGCAGAGCTTTGACCACGTCCCGAGAGCAGTGGGGGACATTGAGTCCGAGTGGGCCTTGTTCCACTCTGCGATTGTCGAGGCGGCTGTTGCTAGCTGTGGTCGTAAGGTGGCCGGTGCCAGTCGTGGTGGCAACCCCCGTACCCGCTGGTGGACACCAGAGGTTCGGGGAGCCGTCAAGCTGAAGAAGGAGGCCTACAGGGCGTGGCTGGTCAGTGGGTCTCCGGAGGCAGCAGACAGTTTGCTTGTAAACCTGCAAATGTTTCTTTGTTATATTATATTGTACTATTGATTTTAATTTCTCATTAATTTCTCATTAAACTTCTCTCATACAGGTACCGGATAGCCAAGCGGGGTGCAGCAGTGGCAGTTGCCGAGGCAAAATCTCGGGCGTGGGAGGAGTTTGGTGAGGCCATGGAGAAAGACTATCGATCGGCTCCAAAGAGGTTCTGGCAAACTGTCCGGCGCCTCAGGAGAGGAAGGCAGCAACTCGCTCACACTGTTTACAGTGGGGATGGGGAGCTGCTGACGTCAACTGAGGCTATAGTCGGACGGTGGAAGGAATACTTTGAGGAGCTCCTCAATCCCACCAATGCGCATTCCGAGGAGGAACCAGAGCTGGGAGGCCTGGGGATGGACTGTCCGATCTCGGGGGCAGAAGTTGCTGAGGTAGTCAAACAACTACACAGCGGCGGAGCCCCGGGGGCGGATGAGGTTCGTCCTGGGTATCTCAAGGCTATGGATGTTGTAGGGCTGTCATGGTTGACACGTCTCTACAACATTGCGTGGTCATCGGGGGCAGTTCCTAGGGAGTGGCAGACCGGGGTGGTGGTCCCCATCTTTAAGAAGGGTGACCTGAGGGTGTGTTCCAACTATAGGGGGATCACACTCCTCAGCCTCCCTGGAAAGGTCTACTCCAAGGTACTGGAGAGGAGGGTCCGATCGATAGTTGAATCTCAGATAGAGGAGGAGCAATGTGGTTTTCGTCCTGGCCGTGGAACTGTGGACCAGCTCTATACCCTTGCAAGGGTGATGGAGGGGGCATGGGAGTTTGCCCGACCAATCCACATGTGCTTTGTGGATTTGGAGAAGGCTTATGACCGTGTCCCCAGGGGCACCCTGTGGGGGACGCTCCAGGAGTATGGGGTGGGTGGCTTTCTGTTAAGGGCCATTCAGTCCCTTTACCAGAGGAGCGTGAGTTTGGTCCGCATAGCCGGTAGTAAGTCGGACCTGTTCCCAGTGAGGGTTGGACTCCGCCAGGGCTGCCCTTTGTCACCGGTTCTGTTCATCACTTTTATGGACAGAATTTCTAGACGCAGCCGTGGTGTGGAGTGTGTCGAGTTTGGTGGCAGGAGAATCTCGTCTCTGCTTTTTGCGGATGATGTGGTCCTCCTAGCTTCATCCAGCTCTGACCTTCAGCTCTTGCTGGGTAGGTTCGCGGCCGAATGTGAAGCGGCTAGGATGAGGATCAGCACCTCCAAATCTGAGACCATGGTTCTCGACCGGAAAAGGGTGGCTTGCCACCTCCGGGTCGGGGGAGAGGTCCTACCTCAAGTGGAGGAGTTTAAGTATCTCGGGGTCTTGTTCACGAGTGAGGGTAGGAGGGATCGGGAGATCGACAGGCGGATTGGTTCGGCGTCTGCAGTGATGCGGACGCTGAGCCGATCTGTCGTGGGGAAGAGGGAGCTGAGCCAGAAAGCCAGGCTCTCGATTTACCGGTCGATCTACGTCCCAATCCTCACCTATGGTCATGAGCTTTGGGTAAAGACCGAAAGAACGAGATCGCGGATACAAGCGGCCGAAATGAGTTTCCTCCGTAGGGTGGCCGGGCTCAGCCTTAGAGATAGGGTGAGGAGCTCGGACATTCGGGAGGGACTCGGAGTAGAACCGCTGCTCCTCCGGATCGAAAGGAGCCAGTTGAGGTGGTTTGGGCATCTGGTCAGGATGCCTCCTGGACGCCTCCCCGGGGAGGTGTTTCGGGCATGTCCTGCCGGCAGAAGGCCCCCGGGTCGACCCAGGACACGTTGGAGAGGTTACATCTCCAATCTGGTCCGGGAACGCCTTGGGGTCCTGCCGGAGGAGCTGGTGGACAAGGCCGGGGAGAGGACGGCCTGGAGCTCCCTAGTTGGGATGCTGCCCCCGCGACCCGGACCCGGATAAGCGGAGGAAGACGAGAGACGACGAGACGACGAACTTGGACCAAGCATTTTAGGTCACAGATAGGTGTAGCTTAGGGTCTCTGTCTATACACCTTATAAGACAATTTAGGTGATGGCATGTTGTTTTTCTGCTATTGAACTGTTTTCTAATAATGTTGTGTTTAATAAAGTGAAGGAAGGGAGAAATAACGTTTCCCTAGCAGTTTTTAAAAATGTCCCCATGTAATCCGATTAATCGATTAATCGTGTCGAGACCCCATCCGATTCATCGATTATCCAAATAATCGTTTGTTGCAGCCCTAATCCACATATTAGCATTCAAGCGTTAGATCGCTCCAGTAGATGAAGGGTTATCCACTCTGCTGGGCCAAAGCCTTCAGCTACTTGCTCATGGGTCAGACCCCGTTCTCACTTGTGTAGCTTGAACCAGCTGTGGTGCTGTATACTTTTGACTGACCCATCCATTAGCCAATGAAATTCAGAAAACAACTAAATCTCACGCAACCAACCCCTCAGGGTGTGCTTCCTCAAACTGAATAAAACCGATTGTAATTAGTGGATCAGCGTTGTCAGGTACCCTTAACCTTAGATGACAACACGAGTTACTCTGCCTCTGACATCGCAGCAGGACTTGTCATGTGACAATCGCGCACACGTCAGTTTTGATGTCAGCACCTCTTGCCTGTGCATGACAGATAGATACCAGGGGCTTCATTTATCAGGCTTGCTTACGCACAAAACGGGGTCGGAAAACTGCATAAGCAACTTTCCACGCAAACTTTGGGATTTATGAAAGAAAACTTAGCGGAAAAATGTGCGCAACTTTAAGTTGACTAAGGACCTGGCTTACACACATGTTGGACATGGAGAGCACCTGCAGTGCTGCTGCTGAGAAGGATAAAATTATGAAATCCTGCAGCATTATCACTTGTACCGCTTCGTTTTCACACAGAACAAGACCCCCCCACATGCACACACGCGCGCGCACACACACATGCACGCACACTCACACACGCGCGCACACTCACACACAGCCTGAAGCGCAGAATATGGAATAATGCAGAATATCAGCAGGGGGACAGATTGAGACAGAATGTCATGCGTCTGTGACAGTGTGTGTCCTGTCACTATGACCCGATTGATCATGCGCCCTGGCTACTTGTACAGGGGAGATCTCTGTTTGGGTGACTGGTTAGCGTGCGTGACTTTCACCTGGGACTGCGGGGATTGAATCCTGATGGGACCTTTTTTTTTTATATCCGTCACAGATCTCTCTGAAAAATTCACAACATTGACGGCTTCAGCAACGCTGTGCCACTCCGTGGATTTTCTCTTATTTGTTTTGCAGAAGCTCTTCCCTTCATTTCTCCACCTCACCCACAGGTACCTCAATTTCTGCTTCTGTGAAATTGCGCTTCCTTGATCTGCCTTGATCTACGGTCGCCATGTCATTGGCGGAGCGCTGCAACAGTCGGCTTATGTACATGCATGAGATCCACAAGGCACTTTGCATTGACTATTTATGGCAGTAAGTGGGCGTGGTGAGGGTGGGATGTGACTAAAATGCAGCTGAGAAACATTCTCGTTAGTCTCTGATTTATGAAGCGGAGATTGCGTGCAGCTGTGCGTACTCCATGTTTGATAGATCAAAAACCTGCTTGGCATAAGTAAATGTTTTTGGCTGAGCTTAAGTACGGTTTTAGTAAGGATTCTACGCAATGTAGGGCTGTCACGGTAACCGCAAAAATGAAATATTGCAATATGAAGAAGCCCACCGCGCTGCATCATGGGCCACCGTGATTACTGAACTTGATTCAACTCAATGATGCATGTTGAGAAGGATGGCTGCACTGGTATCAAAACGAAACGTTACTTCGCTCCTTTGGGAGCACTTTGGTTTTCAGTACGTCAGCTGCTGCGCAGCCAGAGTCCTTGGCCGAGACAGAGCTGCAGCGGCAAAATAAATAAATAAACGCTCAGAGACCTCCTGAAGTCCCGGACAAGCACTGCTTCTGCAACCGTCCCGAAGAGAGTTTGAGCCGAGCTGGAGCTCACTCGCTACCTGCAGGAGGAATACATCCACCCTAAAGAAACCCCCCTGACATGGTGGAGCAACAACCGGGAGAGATTCCCTTTGCTCGCCAGTCGCACGCAAGTACGTGTGTGTAAAGCCTGATTTAAGCTTGGTTTATGCTTGACGCATTCACTTTCCGCGCGGTGATGCGGCTCGCGGATGGAACGCGCTTCACAACTCGCAGCTTTTAGTGCAACGAGCGCACCATCCGAGAGGGATTTCAGTGTTGCTGCAAATGTTGCCACCCCTCTCAGATCCTCTCTCAAACCGTATATGGTTAACATGCTGGTTTTGCTTGTGGGCAACAAGGACGTGACAGAGCTATAAAGCACCGTCATTCGTGTGTGTGAAAGTGAAATGATAGTGCACCGCGCCCAGCACATGTAATTTTTTATGCTTGATTTCAAACAACTAAACAAAATGGGGACTTGTTTCTTATTTGTTAGATGCTGCAGCCAAATTTGCATTTAAAAGTTTAACCTTCTCCTGAATTTTGTTGTTTTTAAGTTCAGTCGGACTCCGACTGTCGGAGAAACAAACGTTACTGCGATCTGTGTTGTTACTGCCCTTTGATCTGCATTCAGTAAAGTGTTATAAAAGAAGGCACGGTAATTTTTAACCTTTTTTAAATGTGTAAACATTATGTTTAGATAGTACTGCAATAAAAAGAAAATGCTGCAATAATATCGCACACCGCAATATTAAGCCACCCTGAATCACCGCAGGGGGAATTCCTCAACCGCGACAGCCCTAACGCAATGTTTGATAAATGAGACCCCAGCGCTGCACAACCCTAGTGACGATGAAGTGGTTAATATAATGAAGGGATGGATGGGGGAATAACAAGTTGAGTCATAAACGATCTACTTTCGGCACTCCTACGATGCTCTGGAGGCCGTCTTTTAGACTTTATTTCTTGCTGGAGCTCCAGCTTCTGATTTCCTCTTCAGACCTTTCAGCTGACTCTGAAAACACGTGAAGCCTACGATGAAGCAAGCTAAGGTGGATGACGATACTTTCTTTCCATTTTAATAAAAATATATGCAAAGCCCACTTTAAAAATATCTCCCTGTGAACTCTGAACACCTACATCCACAAACTTATCTGTTATCAGTAGCAATGAGTCCAACACTTGAACTGTTGTTCCCACGCAGTTCAGCAGCACATGCCAACTCTGTTTATGTTTAGACCAGCAGAGGAGGACGTATATAAGCAAATAGCTACTTACGATTAAGCTTCTTCTATGTAGCTGATAAAAAAGATGAAGATTTTTGTTTTTTTAGCCAATCAGATTTCGAAGAATTTACCACCTCCAGGCTAATTTGCAAATGCACAGACCCCAAGCTGTGGGAGCAAGTGAAAAAAAGGAATGTCAGGCAGATAATTCACCAAGGATTCTGATGAACATCCTACACAAGCACCAGCGCCTTGCACAATCACCTGAACCGAATGCATGAGTGAATAAAGACTAAGTTGGGAACGACTTGAAAGGATCAGAATGGGAAAGGATACGAGGAAAAGCCTTTTGTGCCACAAGTGAAAGAACTGGTGACTGATCAGGTGGTTCGCTGGCCTCCTGTTTTAACAACCTCAGCCAAATCCAGCCAGGCATGAGCAGAAAATTAACATGCAGCAGCTTTCACACACACTTGCCCACAGTGTGCACAAAATCAAGTCAAAAACCTTCCAAAGATTCAAATTGATTTAATGAGACACAACTGGGGATGGATAAAAAGCCAAATACAAACAATGTGCATAAACACAGAGTTTATTATCAGCCAGAAGATTTGATTGTGCAACTTATGATCAAATAAATGAGATTTCTGAGATATTTAACACCCTATTGATCTCATCTAAAGCATGCTTTTACCGTGTTTCTTGCATGCAATGATACAGTTCTACTTAACTATTAGAGTTCTTGTTGCCATGGAACGTTAGCATGGACTGCTTCATTTCACATTCATAATTTACAGGGTAATAGCCAAGTTAATGTTTCGTCATGGATAGGCGCCTCTGTGAGTAACAAAAGGACATCAGTCCTCCCTTCTTTCCTCTCCAAGTCCCCGGCCTATCTTCCACAACACCTCGTCTCCAATCTCTGCTTCCTGCCCACACAGGATCCAACCGGACCCGAAGGAAATCCTTCCTCAACTAAAAGCACAGCAAAAATCTGAAAATTTTAAGGACACCAGCATGCAGGCCCTATGAGCAGGACAAACATGTCCGCCTTATCTCCAGCTGCACATGAGGGGAAGAAAAACACAAGAGGATCCACAGAGCTCCATGCTGACCTTCACCTTGTTGGAACGAGTCTGAAAAATGACTGCATGCATCGGATTTTTATTTTAGTGTCACTTCAGCACTGAAACAACACGTAGTAAAACATGTGTGTCACTGTCAAGCCGATGCACAGGGAACTGATAAAACAGATGGGTGTGTTGCTACGTAAAGGCCACAATATGTGCATGACTTGAAAAGCAACTTCATGCCAATCGGTAAGTTGCAGGTTCGATCCTCGCTCAGTCTGTTGCAGTTGTTGTGTCTTTGGGCAAGACACTTAACCCACTTTACCTGCTGGTGGTGGTCTGAGGGACCGGTGGTGCCAGAGCTCAGCAGCCTTGCCTCATTCAGGGCAGCTGTAGCTACACTGCAGCTCACCACCACCAGTGTGTGTGTGTGCATGAGTGGATTACTGGTTGTGATGTAAAGCACCTTGGGGGGTTCTACGACTCTGGAAGGCGCCATATCAAATACAGGACATAATAAATGATAAATGACCCGCACTTGTATAGCGCCTCTCAGAGTAAGGACTCCAAAGCGCTTTACACTACAGTGTATCATTCATCCATTCACACACTCATTCACACACTGATGGTGATGAGCTACGATGTAGCCACAGCTGCCCTGGGGCGCACTGACAGAGGCGAGGAGTTTAGGCTGGACTTTAGATGAAAATATACATTGTGTTCTTGCCCTTAGAGGAGATTCACTGCTGGTACTGGCGTACACAATTCCTATTGACTGGTTTGTCTGGTTTGAGCCACAGAGCCCACTGACCTCAATCTGTCTGTGAGAATAACAACCAAGTACAGAGAGCATGCTATAGCAGCACAATACTATCAGAATTATGACAGATGTTGAATACTAACCGTATTTTAGTATGATGCCATCATAACTCACCTGTAGTTATGGTTATTTTTGTTTGTTTTGCAAATTTGAACTGTTTTCCACATAAAAACCATCTACTTTTAGCTCAAACTATGTTAAAAGACATGCTGAAGAGCATGCGCACAGGAAGGATGCTGACAGCATATTACCAGAATAAACAGCAATATCTTGCCTGCTCGTATGCACTCAAATGTTTCTCACAGCAGCTAATCTGTATAAGAAGTAATAAAATAAAACAATAGAACCGTGTATTTTTAGTTTGCTGCCAGCTGAAATTATGTAAGTATGTTATGTTTACATTTTACTCAGAATGAAAAATATATCATTGATTGCAATCAACACTTAGAATTGGAGGTAGAACAATATATCGGTGAGCCAATATATCAGGCCGATATTTACAGTTTTTTAGAGATCGGCATCGGCCAATATTTGTACTTAGTAAAGCCGATTTAAAGTCAGGCACATCCACGGGGAGCTGGGTGCTGCTGCAGAATTTAATTTAAATATTTATTTTACATTCAATAATAAAATCTGTATGATTATTACTCTAAATTTACTTTATTTTGGTGTCTGACTTTAAAACTGAGCAGTGCACAGAGTTGAGATTGAACAGTTTGTTAAATTCAGAGTTCCAAAACTGATTCAGCTTCAGAAATTTTGTGCATCAACTGATGTCGTTATTGAAATATTAGCATGAAAATATGTAGGAAAATGTCAAGATATCTGCCATGAAAATCAGCCCATAAAAATCGGCAGTACATATCAGCCATCGGCTAGCTATGTCTCCTACATATCGGCATTGGTATCGACAATAGAAAACCCAACATTGGTCGACCTTTACGTAGATTTGCTCTGTTTTTGTAACCTGAAACACGTGTTCTGACATAAATATTTAGCATTTTGGCCCTCGTGCCAAAAACTATATAAATTCAGATTATTATAGGTAATTTAATCAGAGTGTAAAAAGATCCAAATATGTGTAACACAAATCAATACAAATGAGTCTCCCTTTTAATAAAACTATTAGCTCTTTAAAAGTTTACAGCTAGTTTTATGACCATCATGAAAACACTTCCTTGTCCAATGAAAGAAACAAAGGACTCTAACAATATGGCACAATGACATGTTAAATTATGTAATAATAACCTCAACCAAGCCTGTTTAATAAAGCGTTGCTCTCACTTCTGTCTGGTCAATTAAACCAGTCTCTTCTGATTCTATAATTAATGTGCATTACTACGTTTTAAAATAGGCACAATGAAAGAAAGGACAACAAAAGGCTGTGGTGGACATGTGTCTCAGCAGCAGCTCAGATGCACTGCAACATCTGTTAGCAGGCTAGTTAGCAGCTAGGGAGCTAGCTTACGCTAGCTGCTGCTCTCCATCATACTGAGTCACTTGTCTGATGTAACCTTATTAAATGAACGATAACGGCAAAACTGTTGAGAGGTAAGCCATTCACAGGAGGGCGCTTGTTACGTGTCAACCATTCAGAATTAGCCGGAGCAGCGGCTGTCTGACAGCTAGCCTGACGCGCTGTTTGAGTTTAGCTGTGAGGTGGTTAGCTCCTGAAGCTAACAGCCTCGACGGTGCAGCAGCATCCACAGCCCGGTGACATTCCACTCACCTATCAGTGCTCGAAGGTGTTTGAGCCGGGTCAGAACATCCTTCTTTGGGTCCAGAACTTTCTGTGTAGATTTCTTGACGTCGCCATGCCCCCTTCGAGTGAACATTCCGCTTTAAAATGCAGCCGTGGAAGCAGAAATCACCTGGGTTTCACCATGTACACAGAGCCTTCAATGTGACAGTCACGATCCACACCACCACTCGGTAAACATTCGCCCCACGGCCACTGGTGAGCCCAGTATATTTTTTTAGTGGGTGTGTAAATACGGAAGCACAGCCTGACATCAGACACTGGATGGATACGCCTATTTGTTTACCACAGTTCCACCTTGTACTGTCAGGGTTGGGCTTTTTTGGATCCGTTTTCAAAGTAACACACAGTTTATATTCTGTAGTTTTATAAAAAACAGACCAATTGTGCAAATAATGCTCACGTCTGGTTCGTAAGGATAATTAAATAAAATATTACCTCGCAGATTGTTCCTTTTAAAGTACTTAATAAAAATAAATAAGCAAGTTCTTACTTCCACTATGAAAGCATGACTAAAGTCTGTCTCTTTGGAAGAATTTTAGTAAATTAAATACAAAAAAAAATCAGTCTGTGTTTAAGCTCACACGCGCCCCCTGGTGTTTGCATGTGTTTGTGCAGTTGCTGTGTTTTTTTAGCCCCATAGAACAATAAATAAATAAATAAATAAACATTATTTCAACAAAAAAGCAACTACAAACACATTTTTAAAACTAAATACTAATTCAGTATGTATAGTAAACAATTTCCTATCTGATGTATGCTATATTTTCAAAAAGTCCATAAGTTATAATAGTTCTATGGTCTATACCAGGGGTGTCCAATCCTGGTCTTGGAGGGCCGGTGTCCTGCATGTTTTAGTTTGAACTCTGTTTCATCACACCTGATTTCAATCAGCAGCTAATTAACAGGCTTCTGCAGAGCCGGATGAGCTGCTGCACAGGTGTTTCAACCACTGAATCAAGTCTGTTGGAGTAGAAAAACCACAAAACCTGCTGGATACCGGCCTTCCAGGACCAGGACTGGACACCCCTGGTCTATACAAAACAGGTGTGTGAAGGTCGTTGCACAGAATTGCTCTCACAAAAGCGATTCCAGCTATTTTATTGTTGACATTTTCAGTACTTTTCAGAATGAGCCATTTCAGTAGCCTGGCCTGCCAGACTCCTCCTCTGTTTAATTCTGCACAGAGAAAGAGTCTCCTATTCAAATAACCACACCCCGTGAGAATTCTAACCGAGCCAATCAGCGCTGAGTAGCGTACGTCACACACCACAACGCCGAGTTTGTCAAAAACATGGTGATTGAAGTGGAGTTTGTTGTGGCTCTTTCCTTTGTTCTGAATGATTTGAACATGTCTTTAAAAACACAAGTAGAAGCGCTAAAAGCCTTTTTTCTAAGCAAAGATGTTTGCGCTGTCGCCAGACTCCATTTTTACTACAGCTAAAAAAAACTACTGCGTCGCGGACGTCACACACAGCAGGCACTCGGTTTCTCATAAACAACGAAGACAGTGGCGGAGTTTGCTGCGACTCTTTCCTCTGTTCTATATGACTCAGATGGATTTAAAACCACAAGTAGAAGCGCTAAAAGCATTTCTTCTAAAAAAATTAAAGATGTTTGCGCCGTTGCCAGATGCTATTTTTTTACTACAACTAGAAATCTACCGCATTGTGCGGTACAGTCGGGATTTCCGTCTTTTTTCTGATTGGTCATTTTTGACCTGCCTAGTCCCGCCCCTCAAGTGCCTCTCTGCCTTTGAGTTACCAGACTAGTTCTCTGTGCAGAATTAAACAGAGGACGAGTCTGGCAGGCCAGGCTACCATTTCAGGACTCTGGTACTTTAATCAAACACAATGGAGTTGACCCCCCACCCCCCCACCCCCCACTCAGACTGCTACAGGCTGAGTAACTCAGATATGTGGGAGGGGCTTGAAGTAAAGCTGCTGCTCTCACAGATGTCATATACGTAGTTGCAACATGGACTGGCGCTGCTATTGGAGCTGGCATAGCAGCGGGCCGCCATCTTGTCTGTGTCTCCTTTCACCCCCAGTACATTCATTTCTCCTGAGAAAGATATATTTACCCAACTAAAAACACATTTTTCAAGCTTTTTTGAAAAATCACACACATAGTATGGCATGATAGTTAAAATATAGTCTACGTATAATAAAATAAGATGAATAAAAATATAAAATCCTTGAAGGTAGGCTAGAATAGTCAACTGTAATCCCACAAACTCTGTTTTTAATGCAACCGTTGGCTGTACAAAAAGCGGGCATAGTTGTTCTCTCTGTTTAGACCTTAGACTAGTGTTTAGCTAGTGAGGGACCCATCCAATATAGTGGCGACGCAGTTACTCTCTCCAGCGCCCAATGGCACATCTACGTATTCATGTTATGGCTGCTCTTGCACTTGAGAGGTGGTTCTATTCTAACTTCCCCTGAGTGTGACGCCACAAACTGGGCCTTTTAAAAATGATTTTATGTGCATATATGTGTTCGATTTTGGAGAGGCAGTGGAGCTCCACAAGGCAGCACAAAAAGACACAAAAGTCTAGTTTGTCCCTTCCAAAGTTGGTAGACAACATAGACCCGTATGCAAACTGCTCAAGGTATGTAAGAATTAATAAATAATTATTAACCCAGAAACAAATGCAAACACTGTTGCATGCAAACTTTAGTAGTAAATGATTGTTTTAATACAGATTATGGGGATTTTATTGAAAATGCTCTAATCTGGACCGTATAGATGGCTGCACTGCAGTTTATAATGATTGAACACCAAACAAATTCTAATATTTTGTAACAACAAAATGATGCTGTTGTTGTGTCAGCATTTTTCTAGGTGTAGATTTGGTGACTGAGACTTATTCTTTATTGTTGCTGAAGTTTAAAGTAATAAATGGGTAGAAACACAAATTCTGTTGTCAATCTGAACAATGACTGAATCCCATTAAAGCAGACAAATGGCGATGTGTGTGTGTGTGTGTGTGTGTGTGTGTGTGTGTGTGTGTGTGTGTGTGTGTGTGTGTGTGTGTGTGTGTGTGTGTGTGTGTGTGTGTGTGTGTGTGTGTGTGTGTGTGTGTTGCAGCAGTATGACGGCATCAGTTTTCTTCTAAGGCGATCTAGAGACAAGTGTCATCTATTTGCCCAGAGGAATGCACTAATTATTATTATAAAAGCTGATTAATAAACTAAGGAATTAACTTTTATTTTGAAGACATGCAGTGTTTTTTTTTTTTAATTTTTTGTAATCTTATTTTCTACAGTGTTATAAAGTTTATGTAAAAGTTTTTCAGGTAGAATCACTTCACACTTTACTCTGGAAATTTAAAAGAGGATTTTAAAGAAGAATTTAAAAGTAAAGAAATTAGTTGTTGTTTTTTTTTACTTTCTATAATTACTATTTAGGAAGTTTAAACAACACAATGTGCTCTGAACATTTAAACAAAGAGCAAACATGTATTTAAAATGAGAAAAAAGTTCAGGAATAGAAACTCAAGGTTGAAAAAGTTTGTTAATAATCAGTTTAAGAAAAATAAATGCTTTTATTTTGTAAACACATTATTTAATTTTATGATTTTTTTAAATAATGTTATACTTTCTAATAAAAAATAACAGGAAATCTAAAAAAATCAATACAGATGAATAAAAGCATTATTTTTCTTTTTGAATGCAGAACAATAGAAAAAGATTAAATATTAATCATTCAGATAGATGTTGTAATTAACTGTTGGTTTATTAATTTAGTTGCTTTTTTACTAATTCTGTTAATAATGCACTTTTATTTATCTAAAGATACGTTTATTTATAAATATATGTATAAATAAATAAATATATTTATATTTTAAGATATGCATACATTTAGAGAAATATTTATGTATCAATACTTTCTTGAACAAATACGGCGTGTTTTAAATGTTCAGCATGTTTGTGTGAGGATTTAAACTGAAAGAATTCTTTCTCATAATGTTCCATATTTTTATTTAAATAGTTTATATTATTTATACAAACATTCATATTATTTGTGTTATTTGCTGAAAGATGAAGGACATTTTATTGTTATAAACTTACTTCCTGTTCTGTTTTTGTATACATGACGTTTTTACAAGGATTCTCAAACTCCTCCTCCAGCAATTAGATTTGCTATTTTTCCTGTTTTTTCTTTAAAAGAAAAAAATAAAAGGATTAAAAAAAAAGATTTTATTTGTTATTTGATATTTAAGTTTTGTAAAATCACCAGCAGGTGGTGTCCTAACCATTGGTGTGGTGAGGGGAATCAAAAACAAAAACAAACAAAAAAATAAAAACAAAAAAAAAAATAAAAACAAAAAAACAACCTTATTATAACCAAAACTATAGATAATCTTTTATTTTTAGATGTCCAGAACGGACCTAAAAATATAACACACTCTCTATGAAAATATACAAAATTGTGGATTAAACTTTAAAGGATTATTTGAATAAACAATTTTAATGTGTTTAGCAAGTTTAATAGGAAAATAAAAGCCCTCACATGGAAATAAGTAAACAGCTGTAGGAGGGATGGAGCTCCCTTTCATCTCACACCCCCACATATTCAGCACAGACACGTTTGTCCTCCATTTTCACGATTCTCCACAATGAATGTCTTGAATGATACAGAGAGAACAGAGGCACGTGAGAGTGGAGGTCGAAGAGGAGGAGTAAAAACGGAGAGAAAGAAAGAGAGTGAGAGATGCAAAATCAGCCTTTGCCCTGCAGTTTGGTATGACACTCATTATCTGAAGTAGGCCATTCGGAGAAAAGAGGAGGTTGCCTGTCACAACAGATGTTGATTACACAAAACACACACACACACACACACACACACACACACACACACACACACACACACACACACACACACACACACACACACACACTGGGTTATTGCTGGTGCTTTGTCATCAGTCTTAATTGATCCTAATCATCATCCCTTCCTGGCAAACCTACCATATTCTTGAGGTGGAAGTTGCTGCTAATTATCTGAAATGGCACGAACCACCAATAATCTGTCAAAAGTAACTGTTGCACTGGATGTTTTCTCTCATCTGCACCTGCAAACAGTTCAGTCTAGCTCGTTTTAATCCTGATACGCTGTAGTTTCTCCACTGCAACCATGAAGCCTGCTGTGGAAACTTACAAGTGCATAATTGAGGCGGTGGTGACAAATTAAACGTTGTTTATGTTAAAACCACATTTTTTGTTGTTTTTAATCCTCCTGTCGGTCCAGCAGGGAAACGAGAGGCCTGCTGCAACCAAATGGTGGCGCTGTAGGCTCACAAATGCCGACCTCTCCCCTCCTGATGGCTGATTCCAGTCCAAGGTTTGAAAAGCACTTGTCTGCTCTAAATTGTTCTTACAAAGAGCTTGGAAATACTTGACTTTTCTCCTTATGTGGTTATGGATTTCCTTTTTGCACAATTAAGTGCCATTAGAGCTAATGTCTCCTGTTAAACTACATTAAGTTGTGAGGATGGACGCCGGCTTGGTTACCCATCTGCATATTTTGAACAGTCGCCCATTTTTGGTGCACATTTTGTAAAACTCTAGAAGAGTCCATTCAGAAACATGCGGATGAAACGGATGAATGCAGAAATGTCCACGTGTTGCTGACTGGACCACCCACAGGCGGCCGAAATGTGGAGAAATCTGTTTGTCTTTCACTCACTCACTGAGTTTTAACCTCCTTTGTGAGCATTTATCTAGTTTTTGCTGTTAAAAACCCTCATTAGGATATCAGTTCATATTAAATATTTTAGAAACTGTAAAAAACATCATATTAGTTTGCAGAAATAAGACAAAAACATCTCTCAGTTTGAAGTTGCAGCTCCCACCAGGGGTCATCACAGTGCCCTCGGGAACAAAGGTTAACAAGAAGAAAGCCCAACAGCCCAGACTTTTAACCGTATTTCATTATTTTAAATCTTAATAAGCGATAAAAACCTTAATATCACAGTAAATAACCTGTTTTCCAGTTTTGTTGCGATGCAGGTGTAAATATAAACGCCTCTTTATGGAGATGGGCTGTTCCTAGGCGGTGTTTGTCATGCACGCCGTGGCGTGGAGCTCATCTCCATAAAGGTTAATGACGGGGCACTTTGAAGTAATTAAAACAAGAGCATTATAAGGCAGCAGTTTCACATAAGGCACGCGTAGCAACGTACCCCATACTTAATTAAACTCTTTGCTGACAGCATTTTGTATCTTCTCAGGTAATCTGCTGTGAAATTAATAAGGAGGGGGAATTAAATGAATACTGTCGGCAAAGATTTTCTTTTCCTGCAGGATGCATGACAGGGGTCTCTGTCAGGAATGCATGATCCTCACTGCGCTGTAAAAATACTTCTTCAGATTCTCCCCGTAATCTGATTCCAATTTCACTTCCGACGTGACACCGCAGCGACAAGCCAGGGGGAGGTTTAATTGAAATGCCAGCGCTTTTAATTGGATTCTGTTAAGATGTGAAATTACCTCCTGAATTACAGTCTTGTACCTTTAAAATGCCGAATGCTGGTTTCCAGTGGGGATCAGTTAAGGAGCTGAAATAATGCTTCTGCTCAGCCGAGGAAGACAAACTGTTCAATGAAGGGCCTTCGATTTCAAAGGCTGGAATTGAAATTGTTGTATTTTAAAGATCCAACTTTGAGAATAAATGTAAGACTTATAGATCCGATCCCAGACGTACGACTGGAGGAATAACCTCACAGCTCTGGTGAGACTTCTTTATCAAACTCAGTCGTGGCGTTCTTGATCATGATACAGCATTTACACCCACAAATGTCCATCACCAATAATAAAGTAACTGCCAGATATCCACTGGAAGCGTGAACCCGGCATTCACAGTCGGGCTGAAGGTTTTCGCCTCAGAACAACACGCGTTCAGCTAATGTGTGGGCAGTAAACAGCAAAGCTCCCTTCACCTCCTTGAGGGTTGCGCTCTCCTCACCTCCTACACTGAAATTTGAGAATTTTCCCATTCTTCCGCCCCTGTCACTCTGCTGAGGCTGTGTGCGAAACATCCCTGCTCTCCCACTGCCACCTCCTCCACCTACAGCCATGACCCCTTCTGATAAGCTTGGAGTTCATCCCTTTCACTGATTAGTTTGCTGGCAGACTGAATGCCCATTTCTGCAGCCCCGAGTCACCCGAGCTGGCTCTACCTGTGTGTGGTTGGATCAGCAGGTGGCTGGCACGCTGTCCACAGTGATACTGAAACCATTATTTGTACGCAGCAGTTATCTGCACACTCCAAACCGTGTTCCCCCAACTACAATTGAATGTATGGAGGATAAAAAAAACCACATTTGTTGTCATATATCTGGATAGATTATGTTAAAGTTAATTTATGAAATGCTCAGTGTGTTTTTGGAGGATTTTTGTGGGTGAAACACCGAAAACTGGGAGGTCATTAGTAAGTTTTCTGCTTTGCTCTTAGCATACTGTGCACGTATGTGTGCATGCATGTGTGTGTGTGTGAAGTCATGTGTGTTTGTTTGTTTACCGTGGCACCACTGGCCCAAGCTGGAGCCACAGGAGCGTGAAATAACAAGCACAAGAGGGATTTCGTGTCTTTACAGAGCTGAAAAGATATTTTTTTATGGTCAGGAAATCGGATTTATTTCCATCCTCGACAAACTTTGTTTACACGGCGCGACCCACCCGTTTCCTAAAACTGGACCTGATTAAGACTGCGTGGGTATATGCGGTTTTCCCATGGGTGTAGTAGTGGGGTTTACTTATGCTGCATCCCGCACATGTTTCACCACCGTTATCAGCGGCACAAGGCGCATCACAAGAAAAAGACAAACAGCCCGGTTTTCCTTTAGGGCGAGGACAGACACGGCGACAGGAAATCAATGCTCAGTTTCCCATGAGCACCTAATTAGCTGGACACTTGTGCACTGTTGAGACATGGGAACCAGCTCTTTGTCTGCCAAGTCGATCGGCTGAAATGCAAGAGAGACACCTTGTGAGCTGATAAAGTGTCAGAGAGGTGAGGAGTAAACACATAAGTGACACTTAGCTCCAACGCGTCTCACATCCACTACATGCTTTGGCAGACTTGATTAGAACTTTATCGCCCGTGTCACAGAAGTATTTCAGATGGAGGGTGACAAAAGTGTTCTTATCTGCTAAATTTCTCATGTGATGCTTCATGTTCAACGGAGACATTCTGACTTTTTGTCTTGAGTTAAAATAATTCTATAAATCATGTTGAATATGTTTTTTATTTTTGCATAAAAGCCCTCTCACATAAAGTGATGTCAGCAGTTTCGTTCTTGACATTTTCAGTACTTTACAGAATGAGCCGTTTCAGGGCTCCGTAGCTTTGGAGCAAAATTAAATACCGTAAATCCTCTAATATTAGCCTGTATTTAATTAACTGCCGGGTATCATGTTTTGGCCGGTGTCGGAGTCGGCGGAGGTGAATAATGGCCGTTTTTTTATTGTGGCTGGGTGGAATGTGGTAGCAAGCAAGTATGGGGGGTGGTTGTGTCATCCGTCTCACTTTTGATTTGCCAGTGACAGACCGCGAGGGTAACTTTAACCGTGCGGAGACGAAGAGGAGGTGAAAATTTGATATCAAGTTCAAAGAGAACGTGCTGATTATGCTGCAGAACACTCTGGGGAGCAGTAGCAGGGGTTGTATGAACTAGTCACTAGTCGAATTCACCGCTCTATAGTGACTTGTTCTGCCTGTCATCGACTAGCCGCTGTCACGTGTTAATGACCGGCAAGATGCAGCCCACACGGAAAAGACAGCAGCCTGCTGTCAGCAGGTGACAAGCTCCTGCACGTCGGGAGGCAACGCGGTGTGCCAGAGCGTCGGTACTGACACCCGCCGTAAAACGGACATTTAACCAAATTGTGACGTTTACCCTCTTGCAATTCAACATTCCCCTCACCCCCATCCTAACCTTTACCAGCTTGCGCATGCAAAGCTCTGATTATTGACGCGCTCCAGACATCTGCGTCCTAAGTACGGCCACAGTAACATTATCAAATCAGGTGTCGCCACCTCAAAAACTAATTTAACATGCGATCGTTCATGTCGGCTCATTTCCTTTTATGTTTTCTGTCTTTTATTCTTTTATTTGTGCCTGATGCTTTTCGCTGCTGTGGATCGGGGCGCATCACCTGTTTTGTCCTCGGTGACGTAACTGATGCGGCCGCCAAGCAGCGAGCACTCCGCTGTTTTTGGGGTCGGTAGATCTTTTAGAACTGCAGTTCAAAGGTAACTCATAAGGTGAATATATATGAACCCAGGTAGCAGTTTTTCTTTAGGATTGAGAGGAGATGCAGGAAGATAATAAACAGGCAGGACAGAAAAATAGTCAAATAAAAACAAGTTAGTTTTTGTACCTGGTGGTTGCAACAAACAGACACCATTGAAGGTAATCAGAAGTGAGGAACAGAAAATGAAATAATTATTTTAATGTTTAGAGCAGCAGGAACTCCGAGAGGCTGCAGGCGCATCAGTGAGTTTGCGGCCGCTGCACAGGGGGAGGGGGGAGGGGGCTGAAGCAGAAACTACCGTTGTTAAAAGAAATGTGTTTAACTTTGAAAATGTGGGCGCAATTTTAATTGTCAAAAACTCAAGCGAACCATTAGTTCATTTTGCTCAAATAGAAATTGAGGCCTTCCTCTAATTCTGGTCCTCCTTCCAATAAAGGCCTGGAGCTTGATGGGCTTGAGTCAAATACAGGCCCGGGTCTGTATTAGAGGATTTACGGTAAGTTTTCTTCTTCTCCCTACTGGTTGAAAACAGAATTACAACTGTCGTAACAAACCCTGCTGTAGCTAGCACTAGCAAAGAGCTAATGCCAACATGAGCCAACTTATGGTAAATATGCACAAAAAACATTACTTACAAGTGCAGCAGCAACAAAGCCAGGTCACCATCAGTCTGTGATGTTTGTAGCCTCCTTCAGCTTCCTCAAACTAGTGTAGGCTGCACCGACATTCACTATGCTTTCAGCTCTTTTCTTCACCTCCAAAGACATCACTCTCTTACTTTTACTTCTAGGCTCCACCATGATGCCAACAAAAAAGCTAAATCTATCTTTTTCTTGACATTCAGTGAACTGGAAAAGCTAACTGCTAGCCTTTATAAGAGCTACGGGTGCCGACCTGAACCACAAAAGTTATTAGGTGCAGTTTTTGGTCAGCAGAGGCCTACAGAGTGCTGAAGTTATGCAAGTCCCTGGTTCAAAAATGATTTAAACCAGTTTGAAAGCAATAGCTTAAAGTATTAAAACTCCTTGCATTAAGAAAACAAGTTGTAGCTGGCCGCGCCCACCCATCTCCCACTCAGGCTGCTATAAGCTGAGAAGCTCTGACATCCAGGAGTCTTCAGAGGCGAGAGGTGTTTCAATGCTAATTTCCCCATGTGTGACATCATAAATGGGAAGTTTTTGAAATGGCTTGTTTTAGGCACATAATTCCCAAAAGCAAACACGGACAGAAGACGAATAGATGGATTTATTTTACATTTTGATTGTTTATAGAGACAGAAAAGACCCACATGGCAACACAAATGTGATTTTTACATCATATGTCCCCTTTAACGGCACATTTCAATGCTAGGAAACGGTAACTTTCTATTCTGCAGCCATTGGGCTCCTTTAACACAGGTGCAGGAAACAAGTGGTAAAGGTGTTTTTCTTTCTTGAGTGCCATGCAGAAGGCAGTTTTCTAAACAGCTCGGACTCAATTGGACTCCCTCTGGAAATTCTTAACATTCAATGAAAAAGGGAAGAGGTGGGGGAAAATGTCTTAAATGTCCAATCTTATTCTCTAACCTGTTAGAGTGACACTTGCGAATTTCCACCATGGACAAGGTGGCAGTACAGACGCAGATAGATGAAGGGGAATAAAAGGGCCTTCTCATGACAAACTTTCTGAAAATGTCAGCCTTTCATGCTGTTGAGAAGACCCATTTCATATCTATTACAGCAGGCATTCTGTGTCCGATATTTCAGATTTCCGTTCCTCCCCGTGCCGCAAATCCTCTGCCAATCTTCCGCCCTTAAGAATCTCTGCCAGCCCTGATGCATTATTCCCCCCACACACACCACCTCTCCTCTCCCCCCAGCTTTTGATGTGACAGAACAAACCGCGACCTATTAGGATTAAGGCTTTGAAAAGATCTTTGAAGCCGCTCAAGGTTCCTTTAAACTGGGGAATGACAATATGAGCTGTGTGGCAGCAGATGCCGAATGGAGTGATTGCTAGTCCTCAGCGAGGTCTCACCATGCACACATCTGTGCAAACACACACACACACACACACACACACACACACACACACACACACACACACACAAACACACGCGCACACACGCACGCACACACGAGCACACACACACACACACACACACACACACACGCACACACGAGCACACACACACACACACACACACGCACACACGAGCACACACACACACACACACACGCACACACGAGCACACACACACACACACGCACACACGAGCACACACACACACACGCACACACACACGCACACATGCGCACATGCGCACACACGCACACACACACACACACGCACGCACACACACACACGCACACACACACACACACACACACACACACACACGCACGCGCACACGCGCGCACACACACACACACACACACACACACACACACACACACGCACACACGCACACACGCACACACACACACACACACACGCACACACACACACACACACACACACACACACACACACGCACACACGCACACACGCACACACACGCACACACGCACACACACACACACACACACACACACGCACACACACACACACACACACACACACACACACGCGCACACACATACACACACACACACACACACACAGCTCTCCTTTACTCAAAGTGCTGCAGTTGTCCTTTGTAGGACAGGTTTTTTTGTTCACAAATACACATTTAGTCCCCGCCCCCTTTCCTGTTTCTGCGGTGATTTCCTTTCAGCTACCAGGGCCACGTATCTGAACATCTACTCAAAATGAAAACAAATATTAATATTTGAAACATGTTGTTTATTCCTCATGGTCTGCTTCCTGTTTGGGACACAACTACGTCTAAAGAAAACATCCCAAATGGCCGCGGCAGTGAAATGTGAAGGACGAGGCTCAACACAAGCTGCTGGACATTGAATTAAACGTGACAAACTGTAGCCCACTTGTGATGATGTTAAGCGTGCACGGATGAGTTTTGTGCACCCTTAAAAAACTAAAAACCAAATAAAGGCTTGCTGTGGAAGCTGTTTATCAGGCAGAAAACATTCAGAAGTTCAAGGTGTCTCCTTTTTTTATCAGGTTCTCAAAAGCACAGAAGAATTTTCACGTTTTCTTTTTTTTTTAACGCCTCACCACCAACAGCTCATCTGATGATGCCGGAATGATGGAATGCTGCAATGATACAAAGGAGAGCAAATTAAGTAAAAATGACATCCTGAATGCTTCCTATACACTTCACTTCAGTCACACAGACATGGCGGAGTGCAAATACCATTGCTATGCATCTCCCACAATCGAAGAAGAATTTAGCTTTCTTTTATCTAATCACTCCTGTGAATATCCCTTATCGTACCTGCCTCGCCCCCCGAGGTAGCCAGGGACTGATGTGATATGAAATATTCAAAGCGGGTGATTCCTGGAGTGATTTATCGAAGGAAATTTCACAGGCGATCCTATTTAGATATTCACCGTCTGTTTTGGCGTGGCGTCTGGCGTTGAACATGCCCCGGTGTGAGGTGTCACCGGGAGACAGTCGCTGCAGATAACTAGTCTGTGGAGAAATGAAGCCATGGGGGCACAGAGAGCAAAGTCTCCGTGCACAGAAGGAGAGACAAGTTCTCGTGGAGCTGCCACCAAGGAGCACATATTGATCTGCAGTTGCATCTTATCTTTGTGACTCCAGATTAAAAATGCTCAACATTGACTCTTCCCCTCTCCCTCTGCCAGGCTGAAGGCCTTTCTGTGTCCTTGAGTGGAGGAGCTATAATCTCCCTGTGAAGTAGTCGAGGTGGTAGAAGTAGTTTAGATGCTGGCAGTTGTTTTCTCTCCACAGAGTGTGTGCGGTTGACTTTTTTTCACCCCTCCCTGTCTACTCGCTCTTTGCGTCGAGGCTCAGGCTGGCGTCGCTGTTTTTATTCCTCCTGCAGGAAAGACTCAGTTCCTCACGGGTTTCGCTTAATGTTCTGTCCAAATAAGCTGAAAAGAGTTGAAGTTTAGTCAAAAAACTGGCAAGAAGAAAGGAGGAGGAAGCCTGGGCAGACAGACGGACGAGTCCCAGACTCCAGGGCTTTGACTTTGTCCAAACAAATGTTTGTATTTCAAACTGTTTTATGGCACAAAAGGATTAAGGAGGCTGTAGACCAAAGCCCCCACCACCACCCCTGCCCATCCGTGGTCGCATTAAATGGATGCATTGAGAAGAGGAGCCGCACCTGTTAGGGAAACCCAAAGGAGCAGGACCGGGGTGATATTGAGCAGGGCTTTGTGGGTATCGGAGTCAAAACAAAGCTGTCAAGCCAGGGCTCATTCATCTTTGATGTTCATTGATGAGGAAACTGGTGGGACTCAACAGGGTATTGTTTCTCCCTAAGTGGTGCCCATTGATAGCCAGAAAGCCACGCTTGTTTTGAGTCTCTGACGGGTGGAGCTCATTTTAAAAGGATTAATGGTGCATTTAACCGGTCCAAAACATGGTGCTTTGAACCATCCTTGCACCAAAGGTGCGGGGCTGGCCTCCTGCTTCCTAAATGACCCATAAACAATAATAAAATGCTAATTAGGTGTCAGTGAGTAACAGTGGGCATGCATGTATGTTGGTTCTTCTGACCCCGATCCAGAAACGGTATTGACTGCTTCCTGGCCCATTCGCCACCTCTCCACTCTTTGTTATAAAAACCTGGATAGCCTTCATAAAGTGCATTTCTCATGCTATTGTTCAGCTAATCAAATCCTCTCCAACAATTCCAGGATGTGACAAGATAAGATAGGGGAATATTAACGCCATATCTCCTTATCTCAAATTATACAAATGTGCAGATGGGGGGGGGGGGGGCATCAAAGGAGGAAACAGAAATCAATTTGTTGCGCTCCCATTTTGTGTATTGTCTTGAAAAGAAAACAGTCATTTTCCAGGTTCTCTGCGTCGGATCCTATTAGAATCGGGTTAATTTAGTGGCAACGATTTCAAAGCGTTCTCATAACATCCTATCAGCTGATGTCTTTGAGTGTTTTCCGTTTGTGAGGTGTAACTGTTCAAATTTAATACCCCTTCTGATACGACGTCTGATTGATGCTCGAGCTTGGATATCGCTTGCAGAATGAATGCTAAGAAAACATTAATTAAACTGGTCTTAATAACACACTGCGGTTTAACTTTAAATAAAGTGACTGTAACTCTTCAAGAGTCAAAATCTTAGCTTTTTCTAGAGGTGCCCTTAAGGGGTGGCCGGGGGGGGGTGGGGGGTGTGTGGGGGCATGGCCACCCTTAGAAAATTGCTGGCCACTTCACCAACTTCCATCCATCCATTCATTTTCTTCTGCTTGAGTCACGTGGGCAGCGGCCTAAGTCGAGAGGCCCACACTTCCCTCTTCCCAGCCACTTGGGCCAGCTCTTCCAGGGGAATTCCAAGGCGTTCCCTGGCCAGGTGAGAAACATAGTCCCTCCAGCGTGTCCTGGGTCTACCCTTAGGTCTCCGGAAAACCTCACCAGGGAGGCGT
Source organism: Nothobranchius furzeri (assembly GCF_043380555.1). Lineage (NCBI taxonomy): Eukaryota > Metazoa > Chordata > Actinopteri > Cyprinodontiformes > Nothobranchiidae > Nothobranchius > Nothobranchius furzeri. Next base: position 36,002,607 of record NC_091758.1, read on the forward strand.
CCAGGAGGCATCCTGACCAGATGCCCAAGCCACCTCAACTGGCTCCTCTCGATGTGGAGGAGCAGCAAATCTACTCTGAGCCCCTCCCGGATGACCGAGCTTCTCACCCTATCTCTGATGGAGAGCCCAGCCACTCTTCGGAGAAAACTCATTTCGGCCGCTCGTATCCACGTTCTCGTTCTTTCGGTCGCTACCCAAAGCTCATGACCATAGGTGAGGGTAGGAATGTAGATCGACTGGCAAATCAAGAGCTTTGCCTTCTGGCTCAGCGCTCTCTTCACCACGAGAGACCGGTACAACGCCCGCATCACTGCAGACACAGCACCAATCCGCCTATCGATCTCACGCCCCAGCTTTCCGTCACTCATGAACAAGACCCCGAGATGCTTAAACTCCTCCACTTGGGGCAGGACCTCATTCACTCACTTCACCAACATGATTTAATAAATGTAAAGGCTGATACATGGACTGCAGTGCCCACAATTGACCAAAAGATGTCATTTTTACTTTAAACTAATCTAAATGTCTGAAAAACATGTTGAAATAATAAATCAAACAACTGAAATGTTTTTTTCTAAATTGTATTTGTTTCTCAAATTTGAGGATAAATGTGTCGAATGCATTTTGTTTTTTAACTAAAATGAAGGAGCAATGCATCGCACAGCCACAAGCTAAACTTTCCGTTACCATAGGAACCAGTTTGGTGTGCCACCCTAACATTTTCTCTGCCCCCCCCCCCCGAAGATGTTCTCAAAGCGCCAATGGCTCTTTCAATCTTTCCTGGAAAGCAACCTTTATTGGGGGCACATTTAACCAGGCTAAATGCATGATAGAGGAATGTAAAGTAGGGCATGTTTTGAAGGCATTAATAATCTGCATTGGTTTGTTATTCAAACATTTGAAAACTTTCAGACATCCCACATCTCATGAAGCAGCTGCATGCTCCTAATTTACCTGCACAAATCCTTAATTCATGAATATGAATGCGTCTTCCCGAGGAGCCGGCTGATATTGTTGTGGAAAATCAAGGACTCTTGGCTTGTTTCAGAGCAGAGGTGTATGCACAGTCACATCTTACCTCCAATGAGGGTCTCTGCTTGCACTTTCAAAGTGCTGCAAGAAGAAGCGTTCACAGAGTTTTCTCTTCCTCTCCCTCCTGATTGTTTGCAAGCGTGATTGGCTCGGGTTCTTAAAGGACAGGCTCATATGGAGGCCCGGGCTTTGTTTGCATGCTCGTGTTTTTGGTTGGCTGCCTCTTTAAGCGCCACGAGATATGCAAGAGCAATCAAAATTTTCTATGACTTGTATAAATGACGGTGGATGGGCGAGGAAAGTTAGAATTTTTTTCACTCCTCATTTGCGGTTCAATTGCCAAAGTGTGTATTGCCTGTTTTTTTTTTCCAGGGAGAAAATAGATGGCTTTGTCACTCAGTATGCATAAACTGTTGGTTTGTTTGTTGTACGCCGTCAACAGAAATGATAGCAATTCTATTAGTCCTACGGGAAAGACACTGTTGCAAAGTCTGAATTGCAGTTTTCATTAAAGGAGATTTTCTTCCCTATTCTGAAGTTTTTTTCCTAACACGGCGCACAACATCCATGCGAACTCTTTCAGTTCCTGCCACAATGTGATACGTTAAGAGGAAAGAAAACACAACTTGATGCTTTCAGCACACATTGTCTGAGTGCGAGCGTGCAGATTTCAGACGTGGCATCAAGCAAAAAGTTGACACGAGTGTCGGTAATTATCAGCCACGCATCCGACACCAACGGTGCACCTGAGAGATTACAAATTGTCTATTTATCTGAAATGACAGACTGTCACACACTCTGCTCGTCCAAATCTACCTTACAGTCTCAAATCATTCAGCACTTGAGCCAAACGTATATTTCTATCAAGGCGAGGGGAGACAGCATCCTCCGTCTGGTGCAGAGGAGGTGTGTCCCCGTCTGTCTCAACGAGAGGAGTGTGTGTGTGAGTGTGTGTGCATGTGCATGTGAGTGTTACCTTCCTTTTGTTCACTCTCCTCTCTAACTGGTAGTGTTTGACTTCCCCAAGCCAGGAGTGGGTAATTCTGGAGCCCTGTGTGAGGCTGTTAGATCACTGAGGCCCAAGACAGCACCATTCTTTGCAGACCCTTGACAGCAAATATGTGGTAATGATATTGTCTCCTGCTGGGTAATAACACACAATTCAGACCGCCACATACTGCAGTCGCCGGGGGGGAAAAATGGAGGGGAGAGAAAGAAAGAATTACACTGAAGTACTGGAGGAAGATGACAGGAGAAATGTCTTCATCGTGAAGTGCCGTGTTGAAGAAATTCACTCCTGCAGGACGCTGCAGTGGGAGCAGTGATGTGGTGTTGGATAAAACAACCACCAATGTCCGCAGCAGAAACAAAACCGCTTTCATCATTTTAATATTATTTAAATGTGGCTTTAAATGACTCAACTGGTTTATCGTTTGGGATTTTATTGGCCTGTTTCAACCAAGGAGACCTTTCATTGTTCCTCAGACCTCACAAGCGTCAACCTTGACCTTTGTGTTGCTCCACTTGGTACTCGGCTTGTAACTGTCAACACCATCCATCACCAGCCAATCAGGGCTCGGGTTGAGGGCCGGTCCCCCTGCAGGACTGTGAAATTGTGGCATGTGATCTTTAATGTGCGTGAAGTTTACAAGGCCTCCACACAATGCATCGAGCTTCGGGAGGGGAGCTTGTCTATTAGCCACCCGCTGTGGCCCTGCATGGCTGCCTGGATGTGCTCCCAGGAATGAGTCAGAATAAAAGCAGTATGGCTCATCGGTCTTCATCCGAAGCAAAAAAATCTGAAACTTCCATAAGTAAATGTTTTCCCATATTAATTGCAAACAGTACTTTTTAATTTTTCTCTCACCTTGTCAAAAATGATCTTATGTTTATGTTCATTTATTTAGCAGAGGCTTTTATACAAAGCAGCTTCACAATTGTGGATATACCAGTGTGGTTAATTAACCTAACATGCATGTGATTGGCTTCTTTCCTGGTATCCACCACCGGCGTCCTTCATCGAAGACACAGACCTTGCTTGACTGCAGAGGTGGAAAAACATCGACAAACAGAGTGAATCCCTCTCCTCATTCATGCATTCGACTTCCCGAAAGGCACCGCGCAATTGGCTAAAATGTAAAAAGGTAGCCTTGATACTGCGCCACTGGGTGAACAAGGGAAGCACATTGAAACGGAAGAATTCATCTTTTCTATCAGCCCCTGAGCTCGGGAGCCGAACGGAGGGGCTGATGGGTTCAGTCTCCGCCGCTCAGATTTGCATAACACAGACAGATGAACTCGAGTGATTGAATTGGGCTAGGTGGAGTGAAAAAAAAGGAAAAGAAAATGAATTTCTGAGCAAATTAGGAAATGATGGAAACCGCGAAGGGTGCGGTGTTTATTTTTCACACTGAAATAATTACAGAATTAACCTTTTTTTCCCGGATAACAGTCCTCTAAATCCTCTTTTTCATAATGAATCTGCTGTTTTGGACTGCTTCCATACCTGTGTGTTTTTCACCTCTGGCTCACTTTGATCCGCGCTGACCAAAGTCCCGCTGATGCATTCTGTTTTATTTTCTATAAGTGATGTAACGCTGAAGTCCGTGAACCTTCCCGGTGAACGGCGGTGACCATTTCAGAGCGCCAACGCGGCAGGAGGGGGAAAAAGCAATTTCGTGGTTCAGCCTATGGTTAATGTGCTGCTGTAAACTTTAGAGGCTTGTGTTGTTGTTTAAGTTTGACAGAATAAAGGGACGGACTTTCACAAGCTCACCCCAATTAATCAGTAAAGGGGAAAAGATGAGTGTGCGTCCTTTCTGAAAGCAGTCTAGGTTTGTTTTCTAGTGTATGTGCTGACATCAGCTGGTGTGTTTGAGAGATAGTTTAAAAAATAGTGTGTGTGTGTGTGTATGGGGGGGGGGGGGTATTTTACAGTGTGTACATTTAGTGTGTGTTTGCCTACTGTGTTCACACAGTCAGGTAAGCCTCTCTAATTGCTGCTAGGTGCATTAGCACTCAGCCGCCTCTCCCTTTCTCCCCGTGTCTTTGTTTTTCCTCTCAGTGCCAGTCTGCAGGCCAGAAGACAATCAGACCAGAAGGGTCATTTTCTGCAAGAGCTCACCTCCCTCCTCCAAGCCTCGCCGCTGACAGGCTCACGCTCGGCAGGAGCCCTAAATTAACACTTGACGTCTGCAAGGCTCAGCCCTGATGAGGCCGCGGAGAGACAAAATGTCAGAAAACAAACACTCCATCATTTTTGCTTCATTTCCTCCACTGCTAGAGAAACACACTCACCTGGAGTGCTGGAGAAGGCTGCGGTGACATCCACCCCCACACCCCCACACACACTCCCCCACCCTCCCCATCTGTTGCTGTGGATCAGCAGTGTTGCTTGTAGGCCAAGGCTTAGACCAGATATGAGTGGAGTAATGCTGCTATTAGGAAACTAGAAGCAACAAGTGGCGGCACAGAAATGGTTTAATCTTCAATTTTATTTCTACACATGAAGAAAACCCTTCAAAGACGTTCTACAACAACTTCTTTTATAGTTGAAAATTGAGTCTTTGAGCCTCCATTTGGCATATTAAACATTGTTGGGGCTCACAATGGCCTAGGAGCCTTGATAAATGGCTAAATGCAAACCCATAATAAAGCCATACAATGAAAAGACTGGTTGCTCCGTCCATTTAGCCAGGACAGGATTATTAAGTAAGCTGCTTACTGATTGGTCGGTTTACCTTGTTGCCAGTACTTTCTGTAATGTTACATGTATGCTCTAGCATTCCTCTTTGTTGATGTCCGCTTGTCCAATAAGTGCATTAACAGTAGCTCAAGCTAGCATTAGCAGTAGCTCAGGGTAGCACTGCAGTAGCTCAGACTAGCATTAGCAGTAGCTCAAACTAACATTAGTGTCATGATCCGCCCCGGCCTCCCTGACCGTGTCTCTCCTGCCCTTGATTAACCTTATTGTTCTCACCTGTCCCTCATTACTCTGCCCATGTGTTCCTGATTCCCTTGTGTATTTATACCTCCCTCCTTGTTGCTGTCTTTGTCGGATCATTGTCGTTTGTGCATGTTCGTTTGTCCTGTCGCTCCCGTTCTACAATTAAACATATTTTTATTTTTTCATCCGTTGCCTGCTCTTCTGCCTCCTGAAACCCACCACCACACTCGGTCCACCACCTCCACCCGCAGAACATGACAATTAGCAGTAGCTCAGTGTAGTGTTAGCAGTGGCTTGAGTAGCATTAGCAGTAGCATGGACTAGCATTTGTAGTAGCTCAGGGTAGCGTTAGCCAGGGCTCGGACTGGCATTAGTAGTAGCTTGGGGTAACGTTGGCAGTAGCTCATTTTATTATTAACAGTTCCTGTAACCATAGTAACCACGTAACCATAGAAACACTACTTGGTATATATGGTGTGTGTGTGTGTGTGTGTGTGTGTGTGTGTGTGTGTGTGTGTGTGTCTGCTCTGTCTTCTCCATCACCAGTGAGTCGTGGTGGATGGCTGCTTGTACTGAGCCAGGATCCTCTGGAGGTTTCTTCCTGTTAAAAGGGAGTTTTCCTCTCCACTATCGCTGCATGCTTGCTTAGTATGAAGATTGCTGTAAAGTCACTGACACTAGTCAGTGACTCCATGCTATTTGCTGGGTTCTTTATATAGAAAACTTTTTACTGGTTGGCTTAATGAACTGACCTGTATTGGAATGTTTATTATGTGAAGAGCCTTGAGACGACTCTTGTCCTGATTTGGTGCTTTATAAATAAACTTGAATGGAATTGAATTGAAAATTGAATTGAATTGAATTCCTCAAGTTAGCGTTTGCAGCACGTCCAGCCAGTGTTAGCATTAGCACTGGCTAGCATTTTCTTGCGGTTAGCATAACAGCCAACAGCATTTCCACATTGCTGATGTTGACATGAGTTGGGACTTGCACATTTAAAGTGGTGCATTTATGCTTATGACATGTTTATCAGACCGAACTGATTGACAAAGGAAAGCAGGTCAGATATAACGCCGGCTTTTTGGACATTTGACACCCCAAGTTGCCTAAAATAAACGAAAACGAGGAAAATGTGGTTTTGCATGCCTGCACCCCTTTAAACATATTCCAAAATTAAAGCAGTTTCCTTATAATCATTCGTTCTTGCTGCCTTCACCCCGTCAATCCCGCCCTTAGAAAGTGAAAAATTTGTTTTCCTGAGCACACCAACAACAGCCCTCATAATTATTCCACACCGGGGATGTGCACAAAACTAGGAACTCAACACTGTAGAGTAGTATGATACTATTTGAAGCGTACTTCAAACACAGTGCCCCCAGTGAGTTCCGATGGTGCCCGTGTCTATTTTATTATTTGCTTTATCTCTTTGTTGCGGGAGGATTTATTTGTTTGCATGAGAGGTATTGGAGGTTTGGTGATCTGAGCAAATTGCAGCAGAAAGTACTTCAGATAGGAATGACTGCAATTAGCATGCTCTTAAATGTGGAACGCTCTCCTAATGTTTTTGTTTACATGGGGCAGCTGATCTGTGACTCGCTGCGGGGGTGGCCCACAGGCAGGTTAAAATCACTTGTCATGCCAGGGATCATCATTATGAGCTTACAATTGGTCAGCGTTGAGGAACAATCAGCGCGGCGCCAGGTAGACACTCAACAACCAGCCGACGCGGTGAGATTTTGTGGGTAATTTTGTATTTACAGTTGTGTTTTCCAGAGTGGATAATTTGAAAACACGAGTGTGTTTATGTTTGTATCTGGTCACGCTCTCGAGTTTCGTCCTGTAAATTTTCCTCCTAATCTCCGCATCTGCACTTAAGCATGTGTGCTATGACAATCATTAAGAGCCAATTAGGACTTTTCTGGTGTGCCTTACTAGTCAAGGTGATTAAGTTTCACTGAAGGATGAGATCCAGGTAAATTAATATTTCGATTTAATTTAGACTCAGTTGTCGCCTCATCTCCATTTCACATTGTGGGACAATTGAGATCTTATCAAGGATTAAAGTGGAGGATATTACACCTAATTTAAATCGTGCACGTGTGCAACTGCACACACAACTGTGTGTGTGTGTGTGTGCGTGTAGGTGGGGGAAATGGAGATTAGTGAAACAATTAAATTCAACTGGCTGTGAGATACGATTCATCAAACTGGCAGAACAATTCAGGGAGGAAATGCTGCCTTAAAGAGTTCTTGAGGAAGTTGAAGAGCGGTGGGGACATGAAAGGAGCAAAGGCCGGACAGGAAGTTGAGAAATGTTGCCATGGCAGTCAGGTGACAGTGTGGCCGACGTTTAAAAATGGAAATCTTCCCAGACTTCCTCCTCCAAGCCCCCCCAGGCAATGTAAAGTCTAAGCTCCGGGATCTGAAGTGGCAACACTTGAGATGGTGAAAGTGACAACATCTTAGCATAAGCTGAGAGGCTAAAGTGAAAGTCATTGCAACCCCCACCCCTCTACCTTACCAACCTCTTTTTCCACCCACATCTGCCCTTTCTACCCACCCATTCCCAAACCGGGTCAACGCAGCATCATGTTGTACTAATTGGGCATTTAACCGGACTCGAACAAAAGTTACAGGTTAAAACACGACAAGAAAATGTTGAAAGTTTCAGTTTTTTCTGTTTTACAGTCGGATTCGGGCCTTCCTTCTGCTTTCAGTCACAGGTGTCTCCGAACAGAAATGGAAGCATGTAATCCGTCCAAATCCAGCGTCTTCCAAAGAGTGTAAAACCAGGAATGTTCTGTGGGGGTCACTGGATTAGACAGAATTCATGGTGGTAGCTTGGCTTGAGAGGAGGAATTAGAAGAGTGGAGGAAAAAGGGAGAGGAGACTGAACTGGTTTTGTATTAAAATGAGCTTACCAGGTGGTCCTCCCTCCCAAAAGTGGACACAGTGTGTCAAGTAATCTGAAAAGCCCTCGGGTGTTTGTCGCTCATTGGTCAGAGGCTTGCTAAAAAAGGGAGAGCGGGTGGATGCTGGGGGGTACTGAGAGAAAGTAAAAGAAAGAGGGGGTGCTGGTGTGGCCATTGAGGCCTCAGTGAAATGACTGTCAGGCTTGGTTTGCCACAATCACAGCAGTGATTTGGAGCCTTTTGATGACAGGTTTAGTTTTCTGTCTGCTGGAAAGAAAGTGAGAATGAACAAGAGGGGAGGGGGTGCAGGGTGTAGGGTTGGGTTGCATTGGGAGACACTGGGGGTGGGCGTTTACGCACTGTTGCAGGAAAATGGGAGGGGTGAAGATGGACGGGGGGTGTCTTATATTAATGTCTTGCACCAGGGAGCTCCTACGTAATTTCCCAGCAGGTCGCAGGGTCAGGTTTGTATTTAGTTAGTGGTAATGATCTCGTTAGGGATCTGAATGGACCACCGTCTAAGCCCATTGAGGATAGCGAGTGTGCCTCCCCATCCCCCACCCCGGCCTGCCTTGTGTGGGCTTACACAGCCCGTGAACTGTGATTAATGGACTTCCAGGGCTTAATAACTTGCAAAACAGTATTAAACAAGGGAGGCCCGGGGACAATCGGAGAGGCTACCCAGGCGGGGTAGGAGGTGGCTGTAAACAGTGCCTGGCAACAATTGCAATGCATGGAATTAACTGAGATGGGCCACTCACAATGCTACAGCTGGCTAGTGGCAGGGAGCCAGGCCTGGGAGAAAGCTTCAGTGGCGCTTCCAGGTGGCCCGGACCAGGCCGGGCCTTTTCAGTTTTGTAAGTGTTAAAAAATAGACGAGGAGAAAGGCTACATTTGTGACGGGGAGACAGTGAGAGGAAGCCATTGAGCAGAGACAAGAAAGAGATTAAAGAGCACAGAGAGTGATAAGCAGATAATGGGGGTGGGGGGGTGAGGGGGGGGGCATTCAATAGAACAAGTAATCCTTGACATACAAGCGCAAATATGAAGCCTTTTGTCTCTTGTGTCTAATTCAAGATAGAATGTGTAAAGTGGCAATGCAAGAGCTGTGATCCACATAAACAAGTACACAGAGGCAGATAACACACACACACACACACACACACACACACACACACACACACACACACACACACTGCCACGGCCACTTTTTCCCACCCTCATGCCCTCTTGTCTGGAGACAAATGATCCCAGCATGGCGTCATGAGTACTGATGTGTTCAGACCACCCTCCACTCTTCCACAGACATTGTCTTCTCTTCCAAACATTAGTGTGCATTTAATGCCGGCATGATATATCTCAGACTCGTAAGCAGAAGGGCTAGGGTTAGGGTTAGGCACTTGTTCGGAGCGGAGAGCACTTTTTAATGGACACGAGACAAACTAAAGTTGTACAAATGGATGAGACAGGTCCAAATCCAAGCCCCAAATGTAAATGTTTTCATTTATTTAATCCAATAACCCCATAAAACCATTCAAAATATTGTGCAAAAACACCTCAGTGGGATTTTACTGCAGCAAATAGATCCTGGCATCAAACAGCAAAAGTGCACAGCGTGCGTTCAATTCTAGGCAATTCTGGAACAATTTGGAAAGCGTTTAATTAAAACATGAACAGGTTGTCTTTTTTCCATTGTGAGACATGTGAGACAAATATTTTAGTGCAGCAGCACAATCCATTCAGATTTAAACAATAACATGAATGCATTTGTTTAATGTTACATAACTAAATGTGACAGGAAGCAGCAAACGGAGGGAGCTCAGCAGCTTCTGATGTTCGCCCCTCATGTCCTGTTTGTTTGGCTGTTCTCAGCAGCGACTCATCTCCAAACGAGCGACTCCAGGGTCATCCTAATCTGCTTTTCCTGCAGATCAGACATGAGCTGGACAATGGCTCACTCTGCCATTCACTCAGATATAGAAGACCAATATGTCGCTAAAATATTTGTCCAAATGCTTGACGTAAAGAGCGGCTGAGAGGTTATTCAGTGCCACTGGCTCATGCTCCTTTCAGGTTTGTGTGTGTGTGTGTGTGTGTGTGTATGCGCACATTAGACTAACATGAGAATAAGAAACTAAAACAAATATTTTATGAATGCATAAATGTCTAAATGCAGTCACATGGAGGAAACACATTCATAAGACGTGTTTTATTTTAGATTTACACACAAAAATGACATTTATTATGTGTGTGTGTGTGTGTGTGTGTGTGTGTGTGTGTGTGTGTGTGTGTGTGTGAGTACACACTATTGCATTATCTTCCTATCTCATTCTCTGTTCTACAGCTGTCGCCCCGATCACCCCGGCAGCACCCACCCCTCTCTTGCATGAGGGTGTAGGTGCGGTGGGTGCAGCGGGGGCCTTGGCCCTGATGAGGCCGAGGAGGGAGCCACTGCTGAGCTAAGCCGCCGGCTCGCAGCTCCCTCCCCACCTCGCCGTGTTATGAATAATGCAACAGAGAAATACATTTATCTTTTAATAGCCTCAGCCCGCTGGCTGAGATGGTTGAGCCTGGCGATGACGCCTCTGAACGCCCCACCCGACCCCGCCCGTGATTGTCTCTGCTTTCTTTTGAAGTTAGGGTTAGGGTTAGGCTAATCAGGCTTGATTCTAGAAGGGTCTGGCATTCTTTTGAAGGGTGGTCATCCTCAAGTTCAGCCACAGAAGAAGCGCCTAAACTCAGCATCTAAAAGCAGAAAAAAGCATAAACAGATGTTTTTGTGAGTTCTGAGTGAAAAGACAGTAAAACAAAAGCAAAAGTTATTAACATGTTCTACTGACTCCTATTTAAAGTTGTCGCTGACAAAACACATCTTATTGATTATAGAGAGAAGCCTTGACAGACCAATTAAATGAAAACAAATATTCAAGATTGGATTATTGACATTGCCTTTTTTTCCACAATAAACAAAATAGTTCCAAGAAATTCCTCCAGATTCCTTCATTAAACATGGTCATAAACAGGCTTTTGTGTGAATATTTTTAAGAAATATTTTTAATAGAGATTTTTTCTAAAGAACGCACACAAACTATACAAATTTTTTTTTGATTTTGCATGAATCAAGCACACGGGGCAATTTCTGCATCAAATGAGGACAGTACGACCTTGTTGACACACCGTTTTTAATAAGACACTGTATGATTTCCAATCAGTTAGGCCTTAACATGCTTCGTATCGTTGCACCGTGATGTGGGAATAACATGGTGGTTCTGTGTTTAACTAGGATCAGGAGGATTTTCATCCAAGCTCCTCGTTCTCATTGCCTCCACATCTGTATGCGTGGGCTCAGGGGGAAGGGAGCAGTAGCTGGACACCTGAACCTTCTGCAGGTTTATGTGATTTTAAGACTTCACAGGAAAACCTGCAGAGGAAGAAACGCACGTGATGGTTTCCTGCTTCGTTTCACACCTAAAGTAGATCCTTTATTAAATAAACATCCACAAAAATGTAGTTTTGTATTCATGTTAATGTATAACTAAAGTAAATCAGGTAAATTTCCACAATGTTCTTTAATGTTTATTTTTTATTTAATTAAATTCTTTCTTCCTCCTGATTTTTTAAAATAAAAATTAAGCAGTGTTTTGTGTTTTTTCCAATTATTTATAAAATTAAAAAAAATCATGACAAAAGGAAAATAAAATTAAACATATTCAATTAATGAATTAATATAAAAAACTTATTAATGAAAACAACTTTTTAATTTGGTTGTCAATAAATATATATTTCTAATCCTTGATAGACCAAGGAAGACTTGTTGCTCAAACAGAAGAATCATCATGGCCACACACACACACACACACACACACACACACACACACACACACACACACACACACACACACACACACACACACACACACACACACATACGTTTAAGAAGTTTTAAGTCACTGAAACTGAAATCAGATTATTGCAGACGTAAAAAAACGCAGCAACAAAAACACACTCGAGAAACACTGAAGCTGACATCACTTTTGCAGCCAACAATAACAAGTTCAAGCACACACTTCTTCCCAACATGCCCCCTCCTCGCCTTCTCTCAACACACACACACACACACACACACACACACACACACACACACACACACACACACACACACACACACACACACACACACACACACACACACACACACACACACACACACACACACACACACACACACACACGCACGCACGCACGCACGCACACACACACACAGCCCCTCTTACCCACCGCTCCCCTGCACCCAGAGCCTTCCAGCAGCCCTGAGTTTGTGTTGTCGTGCGTCAGTCGCCTGGCTTTGCGGATGAGGCCTTGCTACAGTCGTGGCGGTAGCTGGGTCCTAGCCAGCACCTCCTCAGCTCCCTGCTCTGTTCTATGGAAGGCAGAGAAGCTGAAAGCACCATTTATCATCACTTGTGTGGGCAGCATCACCACGGCAACTCTCAGGCTGGCAAATGCCACTGCTGTGAATACTAATGAGGCTCTTGGCAGGCCTGTGTTGGCGTAAATGGGGCCAGGGTTGTACTTTGTGTGCGTGCGCGTGCATGTGCATGTGTTTGCATGCACCAGGCTCCAGGAGGGCTACAGCAGAGGTAAACAGTCCAAAGGAAATCAATTAAGTGTTTCCACAGTGTTTGGCAAGAGCTCTAATCTTCAGCAGCACATTTTAAAATAAGGGCGAAATCTGCCTTTAATACCTCCTCTGCTTTCTGCATGACAATAAACAAGCAGGCAACAATAAACAGCCGAGCACAGCCGAGCTTGACTAAGTCTTTACTTTGAGGAAACACGTGTGAAGTCATTATTCTGGCGTTCTTTAGCTTCCCTCCCCATGCAGGATGTTAGGTCTTAAAACTGAACAATGTGCTGCAAAACCACAATTATTTCTTCAGTGTTTTCTACTTTCTGAGCAGAATGTTTATTACAAAACAACATTTCTTGTGCTGCGTTATATCTACCGAGCGAGCTGGCAGGGAACTGACACGAACACACCTGCTGCCTTTCTGCTGCTGACTCCAGCTTTTCCTTTGCACTGTGACCTGAAAATAAAAGCTGTTCCACTTGGACTCCTCTGCCAGAACGATGGGGAATAAACTGAGCCGGCGCTTTATTGATTCAGGCACTTTGATTGAGCAGGGATCTAATCAATTCTTCAGTGGTGGTGAGAGGCCGGGGGAAAATTGTTCTTCAACCAACTCGTCATTAATTTGCTTCACTAGTGGCACTTGTTTGCTGGAAACATTAGGCATTTTGGGCTTTCTCTGTTCTGCTCCTGGGATTTTCACAAGGCTGCCAAGCTTTCGGCGGGAAAGGGAACGTGTGTGTTTGTGTTTTGTGCACAAAATCTGTTTGGGAACTTGGGGGTGATTGGGCGGACTATGCTTGCTCATCCTCACAGAGTGACTTATTAGGGCTAATTGGGAAGGAGAGTTCAAACAAGCACAGAGGAGTGGTTGTCACATAAGCATGACACAAGTGGAAAAAGGCAGGCAGTGCCGGGTGCTTTTTCCCAGCTTCAGCCCACCCTTTTCCCAAACTCGGATCTCCTCCTCGGCCTCCCCCTCCTGGTTGTCCCTGGCCCCTGGCTTGGCCAGGCAGAGTGGCCACAGAGTGGGCTCTTTGTCTGAACACGGCCATTAGCAGTCAGCGGACTTCAGAAATGTGAGAAGGACAAGGCAGCGGACAGAAACACGGCTGTCTGAGACACTTGGGAAGTCAACAGCTGACGGAAGGGCCAACACAAAGGAGGAGCTGCTGAAGCACGGCGAGCGTGATCAGCATAGAATATGAACCTCCCTGCTTCCTGCCTTGCATGTGCACTTCATCTTGTTCATGCACATAAACCTACAGCACAGATATGAGCACGCACACTCACATCCGCACCTCCATTAGCCGGAGCAGGAGCTACGCTGACACCGGCACATGATAGGAAAGGCATTCCCTCTTCCCTGAACCCTCCTGCTAATGATGAATCAACTGGTGGTGCGTCGACATCAGGACCTCTTACTGGAATCTATTTTTTTTTGGCTCAAAGATGCTAATTCCGACAATTATTTAGCACCATAATAGCTGCAATTATATTCTGCACTAACTGATATAAGGTATAAGCACCAATTAGCAAGTGGTCATTATCTTAAGCATTTGGTTCATGGAGAGTGAAGTAATAGGCAGCCGTTCAGTAACCTCGCTCTGAAAAAAACACGGTATAGTAATTAGTCAACCTTCAGGCTTTACAGGCTGTAACCTGCACTGCTGCTTATTACTTTGCAGTCACATTGTTATATAAAAGAGACAGCTACACTTCTCATCAGCGGCACAACAACAGAGCTACACTTCATCAAAATGAGACTCTCTGCATTCTTAAAAAAGTCCTTTTAAAAAGTTGTTTCCAAAACAATGCGTGCTAGGTAGGTCAGACTCCAAACGCGTGTTCAATGCTCAGCTAGAAAAATCTAGAACATGTAAAAATAAACACAGGTTGGTATATAATGGTGATGGCCGGCATTCTGTGTCTTGTGTGTGTGTGTGTGTGTGTATGCTTTCTCAAAGCCACGGCAGCGAGGATCACAAGAGCGGTATCAAAGCACTTGGCCACCAAGCAAAATGTCTTCTCGCAGCGGGAGGCTGCGGGATTGTTGCCGGCATCCCGGCTCTCTTTGAATGTCAGCCTCACTAACAGGGCAGTCGGGCTACACGGCACTGCTGGCAACACAGCAACACTTTCAACTTCATTCTTCACTTCCCCCCTCTGCTCCCCCCTCAGCATAGCGCCTCTTAGTGGCAAAGAAGGCAACAGATGGGAACTATTCTCCTTTTTTTTTAGGGAAACCGTAGCTCCGTGTGTGTTGAGGTGAAAACTGGGTCAGACTTTTTGACGACGGTGCAGTGACACTTTTTTTCCGTATTTTCCACGGCGACACGAACGAGACTTGTGAAACGTTCAGCTCAATGCGCCGCCGAAGCCGGACAGCTGAGCACAACAGCTTCACACGTAAATAAAGTTCACCCCAACACGCTGAACCTGCTTAATAGATGTTTAACTAAACCCCCTCGTTTCAAACAGTTTGACCCCAGTTTGCTGAAACACAATGTGAGAACTCCCCGAGGATCAGGCCCTGACCTTACGGGGAGGGACTGGAGGGACTGGCCCATACTGGTTGTAAAGGAGACGGCCATTGTGCTGTCCAGGCGTGGGGGAGGACAGCGTGAGGAGATACATGCCAGTGGGTGGAGATAGTCTTGTTGTAACGACATCTTAATGGAGCATCCTTCCCACCCACCGGAGCAGCAGCGGCTCTGTATGTATTTTAATGAGGCTTTGTGTCTGCCCACATCCAGCCCATCTACTGACAGGGAGCGTGTTAGCAGCATGCTCGCCCTTTGTCTCAGCGCCCAATCACAAAATCGACTGGTCGCTGGATTTATTCTCTTGACTCTGTGTGTCCATACGTGCAGGGATGTAAATGGCGTGATTGACCTTTTTTTATTTATTTATTTATTTTTTTAACAGAGGCAGCGGTGCGTAGTTGGCTTGGGTTGCTAAGCTGCTCGGGACAACCCCGAAGCCTGCAGAGCTTGAGCAAACACGTGCACATCTTTATCCAAAAATCGACTTTTATTTGGCCAAAACGTTTGAATTGTTGAGAACAAAACACATTCGGGGTAATTTTAATTTCCTAAATGGGGATGCGGCGAGGCTCCAGAGGACGGCTGTGAGCCGGGATGCAATTCAGATTTTATTTTCTTGGTTACTGACCTTGATCAGGGGAGCTGGAGGGTCAGAGCCTCTCCAGTCTCTATTGTAAGCTCCAATAGAATGTTAATGAATTGGCGTACTGAATATTAAAACGCAGACCCCCTTTCAGCACCCAGTCAGACTGCTGAGGCACGTTGAGTGCCTTGGCGGCTAGACAGTCTCGGTCTTGCTGAGAGGTTGTCGCTGACTGGAGAAATGGTGGGTGGGAAAAACTGAAGCTCCATCCATTTCTTTCTCTCTCTCTCTTGAAGAATAAAACCAAATCGTACTTATCGGGGAGTAAACGGATAAAGAAATACGGTTGGGAGTTGGCAAAGGTGTGTGGTTTATAGATACAGTACACATGGGTGTGTCAATCGGCCCACAATTTGGTGCTTTGTGACCTCGAAGGTTTTCCTGGGAGAGAGTACAATGGCTGGTTTAGGGTGCGCCCGGCGACCTGGCCGTTCTCACTGGCGAGGACAGCTGCACAGCTCTGTTTGCCTTTACTTGCCTTCTGATTGGCCTGGCATGCTTGAGAAAGGCACGAGTACCAATTGTTTCACACAGAACCTGGCACGCTATTAGCTGGGAGGACGGTTTATTGGGGGAAGAAGGAAGGACAGAATCAACAAAGAGAGACAGGAGCCAACAGCGGCTCTGAAAACGTCCAGTCTTCAAAGGAAACCAGCACCTATGCAGCAGCTCCAAGCCACCATGGAATATTACAAACAGCAACATAATACTCATCTCTCTAGTGCCACCTCAATCAATGGCCATTGTAGTCAAGTATTAACCCCCCGCTGAGCCAGAGTGGCCTGTGTTGCTCCTTCAAGTCTTTAAATGATGATTCACATGTAGAGAAACATTACATAAGTAGCTGGAGAGAGATCGAGATGATGGAGAAATGAGAAGATGGCCCACAACTATTTAAGGAGGAGTTCACAAACATTAAACAATTATTCTCACCATTATAGGAATAATATTTAAGGTCAATATCTCTTTAAATGATCTCAGTTTAAAGAAGGACATTCGTTCTTAATAGATTGATAAGTTAACGGCTAGTCTTAGAGGTTTCTGTACTATAATTACAGTTCCACCTTAACACTACAAGCATAAAAATTTGATGGTTTTTTATTTTACGAGCCTTCTGTAAAACTGATAGTTGCCACTTTTGAGCAGACTTATTAAAAATCTACAACCACAAGTTAGCTTCTCAGCTAGCTCTGTGCGTATTTAGCTGCAAATATCCATTATTTTACACAATTTGCAAACACGTTTAAATGTTTTTATGAAATGAAATCTTTCCACACAGAACAGTCACTGATTTCTATTAACCACATTTTATTTTTTTTACCTTAATTTCATGATGAACAGGAACACAATCCCACACTGACACTAAAGAGCAGGCTGGTGCGCAATGAAGATCAAGAGCAACCAACCCATCAAATGCAGGAAATTTGAAAATTTTCCTTTTAAACAGACCGGGTCTCATACCTATAAAGATTATGAATGATGAATGACCCACACTTGTAAAGTGCCTTTCAGAGTCAGAGGACTCCAAAGCGCTTTACACTACAGTGTATCATTCACCCATTCACACACACTCACACACTGGTGGTGATTAGCTACATGTAGCCACAGCTGCCCTGGGGCGCACTACCAGAGGCGACAGAGGATGAACGGATTGCATTTTTTATTTCTTTCTGAGCAGATAAAAACAAAGATGCTATAATAAAATGTCTACTACATTTCTTATTATAATTCTTTGTGGCCCTCTTATGGGCCATTCCCACCTGTACCCGGTCGGCCCGGCCCAGACAGCATAGCTTGCTTACATATCTTGGTGGCCTGCCTTTTTTCAGGGTGCAACGAGACTGTTTTTCAGCCCTCTTTCTGAGGTGGTCTGCTTCAGGCTGACCAGGGCCAACGCACCCTCAACTTCACACCTTCCATTAGAGCAAGCCTCCGATTGGTGGGTAGAATCAGCCCACATGGGCTTAAAGCCGAGCGTACACTGTGCGACTTTTTCACTTTTTTGAGCCGATTTTCCACTCGTGCGAGAATCCACGAGATCGGGGCGAGTTTTGCGCTGAGCGGTCGTGTAGTGTACAGGGGGCTACGAGAGGCGATTAACACCACGTGACCAGCTACCGATCAGCAATCGTGAGCTCGCACGGACTTCTGGCGTGTTTGATATTTCGCTCGTCCCTCGTGAGGGTATCGCACTGTTGAAGCGGCGCTGCGAGCAGCTGCGACCCAAAAGGTATCAGAACCGCTCACGGCGCATGCGCAATCCTGCATCAACACCGCTCGCTCGCTATTTCCCTAATAACACACGCTGTTCGTTTTTATTTCTACACATTTTTTTACTCACAAAGATTGTCAATAAAGCGTGTTTGTCGTGTTCATGTCAAATTAAACTGATCACAAAACACAGATTTACTCTCTTTATTTGGTTTTCCTCATCCAACCCCCATAAATCCCTGTGTGTCCTCCTGCAGCACTCCCGAAGGACAACAGGCAAAACAAGACAAAAAAGTCTGACGTGTTGAGTAAAAACTGCTATTTTAAACATATTTTTAGGGCCGACGTGTTGCTACCAGACGTACAGTGTGAGCAGTCAGGTCTCATCCGAGAACTGGGTCGTGCAGTGTGAGCGCCTGACTCGTGAGATCTGCTCTGCGAGGAAGTCGTACAGTTTGAGCTGAAGCTGAGTGCTACGAGTGAAAAAGTCGCAAAGTGTACGCCCGGCTTTAGGCATGCTCAATTCCTTGTCATTCATTATCATGCTGGTTACCTAGAAGCTGAATATGTCTCGGACTGCCTTCCTTGCATACCTAAGCAAGGACGTGTGGAATTAACCGGGCCAGGCTGGAGCCGACTGGAGCTATCCGGGCAGGGCCGACCAGGTACAGATGGGAATGGCCCTTTATGGCCCTTTAGTAAATTGTGTCAAAATATTTGGAGCCCTTTGTTTGGCTTTGACTAGCCGTTAGCTTGTCAATCAAGTCAGCATTTATCCCTTTCTCTGAACTGAGGTCTTTCAAATTAAGGTAAGATAACAAGAGTGCATTTATAAAAGACTCAAACTGTTATTCCATTAAACTTTGACATGTTTTGTTTTTATTTGAATCTCAATGCGAACGTACAGAGGCAACTAATCTGGAATCTCTCGATGAGCATGAATCACAAAGTTTACCAAAACTGTTTAGAACGGTGAATTAGAAGCCAGCAGAACAAATTTCCAACAATACTGCTTGTTACAACCTGAATAAATCTCATTTGCAGCTGCAGCTCCACCTGTTTCTATTTACCAAATAAATAAAGCTGTATTTAATGTCACCTAACTGACTATCTGAGCGAGTTTCACCTTGCATTTGGCATCTAAATGGAAAAAAGGGGTTACCCTTTATGAGGTCGGATGAATAGAACAGATCCTACAATTCATTTACACATGCTTGTCTCTTTTCTTTGCGGCCCTGCACCGAGTCGCTCTATACAAGGATGAGTGAGTTGTGGCCTCGCGCTAGCCTCCATCTCCCTGAAAGAGGACAGGGAGAAAAGGCAGCAAGTAAACAAAAACGCATCTTGGAGTTGGTTTTTCCCTGCCTCTCCATCCTACTCGTTTTGAAGCAGCTGTGCAGAGGATGTCAAAAATTCAGAGTGGCTTCTTTTTATATACCTTTCTGTCAAGTATTTCTCTTTTTTCCCCTCCAGTTCAGATGGAAACTGATGTCTGATGGCACATCTGAGGTGCTCTAAAACAACCCGGAGAGAGCAGGAAGTAGAGAATAGATGCTTGTGTATTTTTTTCTTCCCTCTTTGTGCACGAGCACGTGCACCCATGTGTGTTTACTAGTTGTGTGTGCAGTGCTGCGGCTGGTGTCGCCTCAGAAAGACGGGATTTTCCCTTCTTTGTTTCAAATTTCACAGGCCGTCCAAATGGGCACGGACGTGCTCTCAAAATAAATAAATAAACGGATGTATCAGTGGCCAACATCTGCAGATTATGATTAGCATTTGGAAATTGCATCCTTGAATGAGATTTGGATGTCGACTGTCAGTCTTTCTTTACGAGTGCGACTCCTATTCTGGGGAACTAAAGGGGAACGCTTTGTCCTTAAATTGGCTACAATTTGGATGGAGAAAGAAATCCTCTCCTCTCCGCGCGTTATGATGTGCCGTCTGAACAAGAAAGAGACACTATTAATTGTGCTGAATATGAATGGCTGTATGTGGTTAAACAGTTTCAAAGGAAATTGGCCCAAAGGAACTTCTTTTCCCTCCTATTCCCCCACTGCCTGTCCCGCTTTTTTCCTTCTTCTCCCTTTATCAAGATTTTCTCTCCCCTCTCTAATTTTACGCGGAGCGAGCCGGCTGCATTATCTTATGTATTCAGCTTTCAGCTCCTCTCCCGATGAGGCGAGGCTTAATTGGGCTCCGGCTTTAAAGTCTGTAGAGCTCTCCACTTGCTCATAGAAACACATTCAGGGGCTGCTCATTCACTTCGAGTATGTGTTAGATGTACAAATATTATTTACTTTTATACTCCAAATCAAAAGGCACACACTTCACGCCTCTCTACGCTCAGTCCGCGCAGGAGAAATTCAGTTCCAGTCAGGGTGTTTCATTTTCTTCATCAACCAAATTGCAACAAAGTGATGCTGCTTTGTAATTAAACTGTTATTTAAACAGTTGTGGTGTAACGCGGTTGTTGATAAGGATTATTGCTCCGTTTTTATTTGTCCGACAGCTGAGTTGGTTTATTTCTACGTATAAAAATGTAATTTGAGAAATCTGGCAGCAGATCGTGTTTCTGAATTGTTTCCTCATCCTGCCAGCACGAGGAGGAGGGAGAAGGAAAATAAATAAATAAAAATAAAAGGCATCGGGGACGCAGCAGATAATTAAAACAGACACAGAAGGCAGAAGTAGAAAATTAAGGTTTCACCTCTTGGAGATCAGGCAAAGAGAATGGCTTTGTACAGACACTCCTGCATTCCTCACAACCAGACAACCTGAGCAATTAGCTGCACCATTAGAGCCTGGAGAAGGGGCAAAGGAGCTGTTGAGAGAAAGAAACAACACTGGAAGGAGGAGGAGAGGGAGTGAGAGTGTCAGACGGAGAGAAACTTGTTCCACGGCGCTGTTAGGTGGAGTGTCACGACGCCGGGGCCATTTCAGGTGGGAGCTGATGAACTGCGGATGAACAATTTTGCACTTCGCTCAGACCTAAGCTTACAAGCAAACTCCTCCTCATTAGTTTTTTTGTGTCACCAGCTTTGGGTGCCAGGCGCTGGGAATAAATGAGACCACTATCAGCGGCTGCCTTGATAAGCTGCCTTATCTCATTAGGTTCCACATCAAAGTTAATCAGAGATGGGAATGGTAATTGGCTGACTAGACAATGCCACAGATCACGGGGCTTTTGTAGTGTATGTCATCTCCAAAACATCAGCAGGCTGGGGCTGGAAGATAGGGTGCATCTGCTGGGGAGAGAGGAGGAGAGTGGGAGAGGGGAGGTGTGTGTGTGTGCGTGCGTGCGTGCGTGTGTGTGTGTGTGTGTGTGTGTGTGTGTGTGTGTGTGTGCGTGCGTGATGAGGACAGCGAGAGAGGAGAGAGGGGATGAGAGGGGAAAGGAGTAATGGCAGAGGCATAACAAGCAAGCTGCTCAGAATTAATGAGCTTACTCAATAAGAAAAGAATAACCAATCAGTGTGTGTTGGGCAAATATAATTTGGGAATAATTGCTTGATTGCTTTTCTATAGTAGGCTGATTTGACCACACACAAGAACTGAGAATTAAAATGTCAAGACAAGAATTAATTTGGCAAGCGAGGGCACACAAATGTTCCTCTCCTCTCCCTACTCAGGCAGCTTGGAAGGCAGCAGAGCCGCGAGTTGGAGCGTGCTAATGATGAAAACGCAGTGGTAGATTGCGTATTCATTTCCCGACTCTGCTTTACATAAAGGGAGCCGCGGTTAATGCCACAGATGTTGGGATATCATTCAAAAAATGTGTGCATGCCAAACATATTTAATTGGCATTTTTGCATATTCCACTCAATGTTGATAGCTAGTTGCAGCTGATTGTTCAGTTTGTGTCCTTGTTGATTTCAGTGTGTGTGTGTGTGTGTGTGTGTGTGTGTGTGTGTGTGTGTGTGTGTGTGTGTGTGTGTGTGTGTGTGTGTGTGTGTGTGTGTGTGTGTGTGTGTTTTATTTAGGGATATCTGTCCTGGGATTGTAATTAGTGCATTTTGACACTTCCCATCCCCCAAAAGTGCTTATTTCTGAAGTCTTTCCTCATCTCTCAATTGCCAGTTTGTGGAGGCTTAAAGTGTGTCTTTCATTACCCACTACCTGCTGTAAGAAATCAGTCTCGACCTCACTCACTCACACACACGTTCGGGTGAGAGGCATTTTCGTCCTTTAACAAAGTGCCGGTGGTCAGAGTGACACATTAGGGGAGAAAACAGACAGGACTAGAGTCAGAAGAGCCAAACAACACCCACCGTAGGACCCTAATGGACAGCTTCACCCTGCTAATGACACACACACACACACACACACACACACACACATGGAGGAACACCCACACACACACACACATGGGATACAAACACTGCACTGTTCAGGGGATCCACACACATAGCATGAGTTTATTAATAGCAATCATGCAGCACCATAGATAGACGTTTGGAAGAGATTCAGGCAACTCACAGTCACAATTAAGTACGGAATAAGAAATGTATCCCAACCTGACCACATGCATATGAATAACCACATATATTTGCTCCCACGTGTGTCTGGTACTTAGGTCCAATTAGGCTGAAAACATTGCTGCTGCGACGGAGGCTGCTCACACCATCTCAGTTATCACTTCTCTGCAGGTACGGTGGCTAAGGCTATTCATTTTCCACACGTGTGTGTCAGTGTGTGTGCACGACGTGTGCGTGTCCACATCCATTGACATTTTTTGAGCAGTGAGGTAAGTAAAGGGAATAAATAAGGAGGCAGGGGTCCTGTCATGATGATGTTATTACCGCCCAGGGTTTGCCTGCAGCATTATGAGGACAGGCACACTGCCATTTCCCTCACTGTCACTTGCACACACGCCTGCATGCTGGGGGACTCAGGGCACACGCTCTAGGTAAATTTGCTTTGATAGGCGTTGCAACTAATTGAGTCACAAGCAATGTTTCTATTCCCACATCAAGGAATGTGAAAATGTTAGATTATTTCGCTTGGGGATTAAACCTAATTTTCTTGTGTTATGCATTAACCTATTAGGGTGATTCATCTGCATTGCTAATGCCCCGGTGCAGACAGCTGTCACTGCCCTGGAAAAAAAAAACACATGATCATGCAATCCTTGAATGAGTGATCCCTTCACCGATTAGTGGCAGTGAACTTCGCTGAGCCTAAGTGATAAGGCTGCGAAATTCCCAAGTTGCCAATAGCGCCGAGAAATTATCAGACTGTAGGCAAAGGAGAAATTGTGCCTTCCGGCTCAGGGGCTTCAATCCAGGGTTTGCCCAGATTGACATTATTTAAAGCTATGGAAATGGGCTCAGGCTATCTGGAGGATTGCTAAAATAAGAAATTTTCCAGCAACATTTACGAATACGCTGACAGGAGAGGATAGAGGCAAAACACACACACACACACACACACACACACACACACACACACACACACACACACACACACACACACACACACACACACACACACACACACACACACACACACTCACACACACATATACATGTATAGGTATACAAAAACATCGAAATATGCTCTGCACTTTCTCAAAAGAGTAATTTTAGGGTAATCATTTCATCTAAGGAAACTTATAAACAGATATTAATGGATGTAGAAATCCTAGAGCACTAGTTTAGCAGGAATCCCTTCCAAGTTCATCGTTTCCCGGCAGAAATTAAAACAAAATCCCTTCAATTGGCTCCCGCTGTTTAGCCGGCACATGCTTCCATTGAGGTGCAAAGATGAAGAATACGCTCTTATATTGGCTGGTCAGTAAAATAAATCCATGCATTTGTGTAGATTCAGCAACAGTGCGTATTTAGTGACGTTCTTACAACGACCGCTCCGCGGTGGACCAACGCTGCAGGCGCTTCAGCCCTTTTTAACATGCACAACCACTGGTGAGTTGCTGCCATTTTGCATCGCTTAAGACAAGTGTGCACACGGAGCAACAAAAGCATTTGCATTCTGCATACGGCGTGTACGTCTGCATGCGTGAACACATTTTCCTTCTTCAAACGTGAATGTGTCTGTGAGTGGATGAGTGTGCTATCATCACATGTGAAAATGTGAACGTGAGGTGGAACAATGTCCCTGAGTGCCTGTTTAAATGAGCCCATCGATCGCTGGGCGGCCCCTCGTGCTTCCAACCTTGGAGGGTGACACTGTCATGCACAGGCTCCGCCCAGGATGGATCTATGGTGTTTTAATGGCCAGCAGAATATTCATCCAGCCTTCCTGTTTACTCTACTTTATTTTTTATAATTATCCACCGTCACCGCTGTTTAAGCACCATGCAAAGTGCACGTGTGTGTATCTGCAAGTCTCAGGGTTGTGTGAATATGGTACTGGACACTTCAGCTTGCCTAATGGATGCAACTTCATTGGATTTGGTCATTATCGCAGATGTTCAAGAGTGATGTGGCCTCAAATTATCACAATAGATCCTGTACCATTCTCACCCACTGTGTAATTAAGCATGTGCACTGGGCACAATGCACCCTGCCCACAGCGTCTGCCATGCCAAGGCTGAAATGATTTTATCTGCTCCTGAATGTTCAGCAAAATCTAAAACTTGAATTCTCCATTGGCCTAAATACTCCAGTTTGTTGTCGTAGGTGAAAGTACAGCTAAAAACTCAAAGTTACAATTTTAAGCCCTCATGTGGTGATATGGTACCCCAGTGGCCGCAGCCTTAATGTGGGGAGCAGCAGAGCACAAAGGCTAATCAATGTCAGGGTGGAAGCGGAGAATCCCCCGGCCCACCCTATTTGACTTAACTGCTCCGTTTGTGCTCCTGCTGATCCCGTGGTCTTTGTGTACATTGTAATGAGTGCTTACATAATCCCGCGGATTTTCCTAGAGGCCAAACCTCCATCAGGCCTGGGGTTTCCCCCCAGATCAGGAGGGCTGCCGGAGGGGAGAAAGGCAGAATCACAATGCTCCGACCCCCATGAGATACTTACATTTAGGGACGGTTTGAAGCTCTCTGTGATTGAGCTCGTAACCCATTTTAATCCTATTAACACCAGCCAACAAAAGCTAAATCTGCTGCTGCAGGACCGGCAGGGCCGGGGCCGGAGAAAGAGAATGAAGCTTGGGTCTAAAATGAGATACGGCGAAAACAGAAGTGAAATGATTCAGAACCCAAAAGTTAAGAAATGCAGTGAACATCAGAAATGAAAAGGGGAACAGAGAAAAAGAAACAACAACCCTCTTTGTGCCAAGTCAGCCTCAAAGAGGTAGACCACCAATCACCACTGTCAAAAATACACAAGGCCGGCTCATTCAGCTTACATCCATCCTGGAGCTTGGAGGATGTGCTGAAAGGGTGATAGATGTACAGCAAAGCGCAGCACAGGAAGTGCGTCTAGTGTCCTGTGGGTGTTGATACCTCGAGGTCAAGGAACAAAAAGTGAGAAGCTCTCAATGCACTTTTGTTTCTGGTGCATCGTGGGGCAGAGGGGCCAAGTGTGCTGGTGGTCCTTGCCCTAGCTGCATCGTAGGCTTTTACACGTCTAGTTCGGCAGCTTAAAACCCACCATTGTTGCAAACAAGAGGCCAATGACAGGGCCTATACAGACGGAAAGTGTTGTTTAGCCAAACAGGGCAGGACATGACTCTTAGAAGATCCACCACAGGGCGAACGAACAATAACTTGGGCAAAGAAAGAGACCCTGTGTGAGGAACACTGATGTCGCAGTTCTTCTCTCGGTTCTGCGCTCTTTGCTCGGACTCTTGTCGTCTTTCGCCGATCCACTTTGCTCATCACCATAACAATTTAACATAATAGTGGCCGTATCCAGTCGTAAAAGCTATATATGTGATTATAATTGTCACTGTAGGGATAAGTGATGAGCTGTGATAAGTCATTACGGCGGGGCGGTCTTTGACATGGATCATTAGAGCCAGAAGACTTTAGTGAAGATACGACAGGCCATGAACCAAAACTCCAGGGGGAATAGCAGGCACCCCTGTTCTTGGCTCCAACATCATTATTTGGCCAATGTAAAAAAAAAATGTCTTCTTTGCTCCTTTCCCTGTGGAGTTACTCTACCGCGGTGTGGGAAGTGTGCATAATCAGTGAAGTGAGACACGTGATTGGCTGACTGGTGGAGACAGACAGTGAGCTCCTGTGAACCTCTTGTGAGGTCTGCCCTTCACTCGGTTGCAGGGTGAGGTCCTTAAAGTATTCTCCTCTGAGCTGGGCCGCACTTTTGGAAGCCCAGAATCCATTTAAGCATAGGTCTGACCTTTCCTATAATGAGTTCACGTCATAACCATTGACCTAAAATAAATTCAACAAAACGTTGTTCGCTCCTCCTCGTGTGCAGCCGAGAAAAATAAATAAAGTGTGAGAAATAAGGCAGGTTGAGTAGCTAAAAATAGTAGCTAGTAGCTAAAAATCCTACATTTCCGTACAAGCAGGCTAGCTGGAGGCTGATTAGGTAGCAGCTCATCTCTGCTGTGTGATGATGAAAGCCTTTTGCGATGAAGAACATCACATATTATGCGAACATTAATAGTCTGAACTAAACAAAACCAACTGCAACAACTCATTAAAATATTGTATTTCATTAAAAATGGAACAAAAACAACAAATCTAACTGTCTTTTGTTCATTTTAACATTTTAAATAGGATGGGTCGTGGGCTTTGAAATGAAACAAATATGCAAAAATCTAGAAAAATATGAAATAAAAAATCTACAAAAACACAACTGGTGCCATCATCTATAAGTGTTTTGTCCAAAATGGACAAATCTGGGAATGTCAAACATGTTCCCTTAGCACAATAAAAAAACTAAATAGGACTAATGCGCTTTACAATTTATTAGAAACACAAATTAACAACCAGGATATTTTTGGGTGTGACATTTCCATTTATTCAAAAAGAGACTCTAATAATAAAAAGTTAAGGTAAAAACATGATGAAAAATTATTTTGGAATTTTATCTTACTTTTATCTTTATTTGTGCGATCTTTTAAATTTAAAAACTAAAATGCAACGCATGCTTGGGTCCAAAGCTAAAGATAAACAATCTCAAAACTAGTCTAGAAGGTTCCACGGTTTCAGCTGTTTGCAGTAAAATATATGTATGTGGATTTAGAAAAGAAACTCTTAGTGCTTTTACTGATGAGAGTTTGAGGGAATTACATAAATAAAATCACCAAACATTACCAGCAAACCACAAAATGCTAAAACCAACCAGAAGACTGTCAGGAAGTCAGTGTAAACATTTAAATGAGACTTATGTGTTTACAGCTTTTATTATCAGTCAAAAGCTCCTCATTGAGATGCCAGACTTACCACACCTTTTTTTTTTACACCTTTAAGATTTTTCAAGCATAGTGGACAATGGTGAAGGGTGAGACAAGGAGCAGAAGGCCCTTCATGGACCAGCGAGCAGTACCAGAGTTCCTAGCCTGGAAACTTATTAGGACCCCACCGTGGAGCCAGATCTGGGTTTACAACACATTCTCACAGCCAAAGCGTCAAAATATGACGCGTGTGACCAAGCCTCAATATATGACGATTCGGGATGCCCCAGCGCATCAGGAGACGATGATCAGGGACATGCAGGGACACGTGGCTCCGCTGGCATCAGTGTTTGACGCCCGCGGTCACACGGACGTTATTCGACTATTTAACCTTCCCCTCACCCCAATCCTAACCTTAATGTCAGTAACTGTGACCTTAAGGTTAGGATTGGGGTGAGGGGAAGGTTAAGTAGTTCACAAGTCGTTCTAATGTCCGTCTCACCACCGACGTCGGATCCCAACGCTCACGGACGCTGCGTCATCAGTGTGTCCCTGATCGTCTTCTCCTGACGCGCTGGGGCATCTGCTGTTCCCTGGCCATCTTAGAGACACAGTCCCTCCAGCGTGTCCTGGGTCTCCCTTTAGGTCTCCTCCCTGTTGGACATGCCCGGAAAACCTCAACAGGGAGGCGTCCCGGAGGCATCCTAACCAGATGCTCGAGCCACCTCAACTGGCTCTTTTCGATGTGGAGGAGCAGCGGGTCTTCTCCGAGGCACTCCTACAGCTTCTCACTGTATCTCTACGGGAGAAGCCAGACGCCCTGTGGAGAAAACTCATTTCAGCCTCTTGTATCTGCGATCTCATTCCACCCAAAGGTGACCACAGGGAGGGTAGGAACGTAGATCGACCGATAATTCGAGAACTTCGTCTTCCGGCCCAGCTCTCTCTTCACCGCGACAGACCAGTACAATGTCGATATCACTGCAGATGCAGTATTCTTATCTGCAAAAGACATTTTATTATTATATTTTATTAATGTATTTATTTATTTATGAATACATTTTATTTACTACTACTTACAGTCCTGTGAGACACTTTCATATCATGAATAATAATGAGTAAGTCTTATGATTTTGTCGTTTTCCATCCAACACTCCTCCAACACACTTCTACCCCCCAGAAACCGGAGCGCCAGAGCTCTTTTGGTGTGTTTCTGTTGCTGCTGTTGTAAATGAGGATGAGTTTTCAATCGACTCATCTGGTTAAATAAATAAATAAATAAATGGATAAATAGATAAATAAATAAATATCCATCCATCCATTTTCTGAACCCGCTTATCCACGCAGGGTCGCAGGGGGGGGGGGGCTTGTGCCTATCTCCGGCGGTCAACGGGCAATCAGGCGGGGTACACCCTGGACAGAGAGCCAGTCCATCGCAGGGCAACACAGAAACACACAGGACAAACAATCATACACACACACACACACACACACACACACACACACACACACACACACACACACACACACACACACACACACACACACACACACACACACACACACACACCTAAGGACAATTTGGACAGACCAGTATACCTGACAGTCATGTTTTTGGACTGTGGGAGGCAGCCGGAGAACCCGGAGAGAACCCACGCATGCACAGGGAGAACACGCAAACTCCATGCAGAAAGATCCCAGGCCGGGAAGCGAATCCACGACCTTCTTGCTGCAAGGCAACAGCTCCAACCACTGCACCACCGCAAATAAATAAATAAATCACAGAAAACGATTCTCAAGATATTTATTCATAGTAGAGACCCAAACTAAATTATTAACAAAAAACATAAATAATAAAGTGAATGGCACCTTTAAATCAGCTTTTATCCACAACTAAGTATCTTTTTACATTTCAAACAGATAGATATCTGCAAAGATATTAAATCACTTACTTTTACAAAGATAATTTACGTAAAGCAACTATTTTCCAATATTTCTTGTTTGCTACCAGGGAAGTGGGCTTGCAGGAATTCAACAGATATATCGGATATGGACTTCTGGCTACAGGTGTGCGATAAGCACTTATCTTCTCGCTTTAACGGTTTATATGCATTCAGAATCTTCTTTTGCTTCCATTTCTCTCCCCCTGCCAGGTGCATCCAGTGCAGATGCGCACACATACGTAAACACACACCAGTTTACATCGGAGAAAAAAATATGTGAACACAATAGAAAGAAAGGCAGCTAAATAAGTAGCTGCCCACCCTGCTCCTCACCCAGGCTCATCTTTTTTATAATTAGCTCTCTTGTGCTGTTGTGTGTCGCACACAGCCGCCACAAAACAAGTGCTTCACGGGAGGCGGTATTTATCAACATTTCCATTTACTGTGCACAAAAAGGACATAAGCAGCGCATTCTCCTCAGTTCATGGACAAACTCTTTTAATTCAGCGAGGAAGCTAGATGGTTTCCAGCACACATGGCCAGACAAGCGTATCACAAATAGTGCAAGGCAGGCAGATAGGGGCTCGTAACAAGAGATCATCAGTAATTTTCAAAAGTACTGAGTTCCGCCACGAACGGCGCTCAGCAGGTCAGAAAGTGTACTTGACAGGAAATATGCATACTGAGTGGATCCAACTCCCCTGCTTTTCATTTGCATTGTGTATTGATTTTTCTGGTCTCATTTAATACAATATTATGTGTGGGTCTACGGTGGCTTTTAGGTGTCTCTGGAGTGGACCGGTTCCATCGGAAGCTTAATGATAATTGCAGCTGGTAGACGAGCTCAGGCAGATTTCATTGCAGGGCCATCAGGGAGCCACTCGCCCACCTCTACTTCCATTCCCATACACCCGTCTTATGTTACACACACACAGAGATACACAAAAATACACGGGAAACAGCTGAGAATGAAGGAATTTATCATAAGATTGGAAAAAAGCATGCTGACGACTCCTAAGCTGAAGCATTTAAGAAAACAAATGAGATCCTGGAATATTTCACACTGTAATAACAATATTATCACAATACAGTCATTTTGTGACAGCTGTTAGACAATTCTAAAATTATTCATCACAATGCCTGAAAAGGTTGAATGCACTGACTGTATAAGATACACAAACCCATGCACCATCAACCTTTGGCTTCTGAAAAGCAGAAATGGCTCCCAATGGGCGTTTGCCACCATCGCCATCTTGGCAGTGTCACTTCCGAAAAATACAAAAAAGGAGCTGAGAGTGGGGCGGTGAGGGTGTGAGCAGGTGATTGACACCCATCAAACCCTGAGCTAATGTAGCTACAAGCTAACTGAGCTAACCGAGACAACCAAAATACAAAAGTTGATGGGTGTTTGTAGCTAGCTGAGTGATTCTGCTACCCTCTGCCTTCTAGGCTGTAACACTTTTAACGTGAAGCCGAAGAGTGTTTCTCAATGCCCAACCTTGCCTTGATGTCTTGGCCCCGCCCCGGTTGCCTAGGAGATACGTCATCAGGAGCTGCAAAGACGTGTTTCAATGTTCATGTTCTACCGAGGCGTGTGTTCTCCGTTTGTTAGCCGTTTAGCTAGCTAAGCGAGGATACACGGGAGGTGTCTTGTAGCCTAGCCTTGGTCAAAAATTACCCAGAACACACCGCAGTATTTTCAAAAGAACGGCGAATCAGAAGCCGGCAGCTACTTCGGGGACAATTTTCAAGTTAAAAAGTAAGTCAACTATTTTAAAATGTTTTGTTATTTTAGATTAAAAGAAGGTATCTATTGTTGGTTAGTTGCTTAGTAGTTGCAGCTTCGGTGGCTAGCGGGTAGCAACTCACTTATATATTTTAATTTGATAAACATAGTAAAAGGCTCGTTATATATTTATATTGAAACTAATACGTATAAAATATAACTTTATCTCCCGTATCACGTGACGTTACGTGACCGTGATGGAAACCGTGGTCACGTGATGCAAGTCTGTTCCGTTTAACCGTTTTCTTTGACCAAGGAAGGACAGTGTCCTCGTTAGCAAGGCGCCTGGCCTCGCAAGACATCGCCTCTCAAGGCCAGGCGCCTTGACATTGAGAAACACCCGAAGCCTTCCCTGGAGGTAGGTGGGCAAGCTGCTAGCGCTAGCGGTGAGCTCATCTGCTACCTGTCAATTAAAAGGAAATGACCCTAAGTATTCGTAATTCCAAGCTTTAATTACATCTAAATAAATTAGTTACAAAAATGTTTCCCCCTCAGAGTTGTCATAACTGTAAACCGGAGCTACTAATCCATGTTTATTTCTGCTGTGAAGTTGGCATTTTTAACATGGGCGTCAATGGGAACTTGCTGTTTTCTGGAGCCAGCCCCTAGTGGATGAGGGGGGAACTGCACATTTTGTCATTTCTGCGTTGACTTTGCTTTTGGCTGATGGATTTTATCCTTTGGTTGAAAAAGAAAGTCTGTAGAACCATGAAATTTGTCGTTTACCGGCCAGTATTGTGTGACAGATGTCATTGATCCAATGTGTCAAAATAGAACAAGTGACTTAATAGAAGCAAAATCTTTTATGATAAATAAAAGTGCTGACATGGCAGCAAAAGAACCAGAAAATCCAACGCTTATGCAAAAACCATTGTTTTTGAAACTCGGGACTATTTTGGGGCAATTATTCGAAAACAGAATAAACGAAACACTCCTGCAGCTGTGCATGCTGATTGTTCTATAAGAATGTTAACAAAAAGTTTTTCCAAATGGAATGCAACCCTCATTAATTTACCTGTGCTTTCCTGACTATTGCAAACCACAAGTAGGGAAAAAGACCTATTGTTTGGGTATGTCCAGCATTCCCATCTGCCATGGTTAAGCTAAAGGAAAGTTCTTATTTGTGTTCAGTGTCCCCTGGATTAGGGAAGCAAGGCCTATTTTTATTTATCCGAATATCAATATTTAGAAGGAATTTTCACACAGCACAACAGAGATGATGGTCCCATCCATCCATTATTGTTCGCTTATCTAGGGTCAGGTCGTGGGGGCAGCAGCCTAAGCAGAGATGCCCAGACTTCCCCCTCTCCAGCCACTTGGGTCAGCTCCTTAGGGGGAATCCCAAGGCGTTCCCTGGCCAGCTGAGAGACACAGTCTCTCCAGCGGGTCCTGTGTCTTCCTTTAGGTCTCCTCCTGGTTGGAACGTGACTGGAAATCGTCCCCAGGGAGGCGTCCAGGAGGCATCCTTACCAGATGCCTGAGCCACCTCAGCTGGCTCCTCTCGATGTGGAGGAGCATTGGGTCTACTCTGAGCCCCTCCCAGATAACCAAGCTGCTCACCCTATCTCTAAAGGAGTATGTGATGTACATGATGGTACAGCAAAGCAAAATAGAAAAAAAAATGATAACGTATCTAAATTTAACCAATTGTTGTTGAAAAACAAATATAATGAAGTAAATATTTTCTGTGTGATTAGTGGAATCGGGTGATGATGCAAACACAAATTCTAGAGCTCGAACAAAGAAAAACAACTGTGTTGTCTTAAAATTTTCACAAATATATGATGGACGCCACAAAATCTGTGGGAGGGGCTAATTCACAAACATTTGTATTGAGAGTGAGGTTCTCAATAAAAACCACTTTACTTCTGTAACTTTTCTATGTTTAAAGCATATTGTAGCACGCATGGACACACACACACACACACACACACACACACACACACACACACACACACACACACACACACACACACACTCATTTTGCCAGACACGTGTCCACGGCTGCCATGCAAATTACCTTCCTCGTCCTCCCTGGAGACTCTGATTATTGTCATTGTTGTAATGCAATTGGCTGCAATGTGACTTCCTTTGAGAAAAATAAAGGCAAATATGTAACTCCCTAATAACATGATACTTATCACCGGTCTGGCTTATAAAACTGTTAAACCATGACACCAAAACACACAAATCATATTAAGGCCTCGGTCACGCTCCGCGGCGCTGTCTTTTCACACTCCCACACCGAGGTTACAGATTATTAAGCTGTCACAGACAGTGGGAGTGATAAGCGGCTATTTGGTCTACAAATTAGGCATAATTAGGGAGACGTGTTGCCAAACAGAGGCAGATATCTTCATCTGGCCTGAATATGACAGGTCCCGGTGGCTGCATTTACAGATCAAGTAGAGGTGAGGCAAAGCGAGGGAGCAGAGAGCGATGCAGGGCGGCTTAAAGGAAAGGTGACTAAAGTTGTATATCTGGGAATGGGAACGGTGGAGTCAATGGTTGTTGTGTGTGAGGGCTTAATGCTCATCCCTTGTTCCTATCTAGACACCAACAGACATGCACAAACATTAATGAGATTAAGAGGGAGCGCTGTGCAACATTTATTAGGCTCAGCAAACACTTCTGGGCTTTAGTGTGCTGGAAACAGCACCTCTCCAGGGGCTGGCGTTGGCACAAGATGCCCAAGGAGAGGCAGATGTCTGAAACCGCCTGCCCGTCACCTTCAAGACTGCTGTGCCACTTCTCCATGCAACTTTAAAATACTGGTGTGTGTGTGTGTGTGCGTGCATGTGTGTGTGTGTCTGAATCTGTACGTGCCTCCGGAGAATCCTCTCCGCCCTCCTCTTTGTTCCCCCACACCTCTCCAGTTTTTATTTTCTCCGTGACCGCTCTTATAACTTAAAAATGCAAATGTGTGGATTGTTGTGATCGCTGATGAGGACCGTTTTGTGTTGCGCGTTAACCTCCATTAGGCAGGATTACAGGGCACACTGGCATTTGGTCAGTGTCACAGTGACGGCACTTGCGACTGAAATGCGCGACTGTCACAGTCGGCTTTAACACCGTGCTTTCTCTTCTCCGGGTGTAGACTAATAAGCCCAGAAATTACAATTGCCTCCCTGCTGAATCCCTGATAGGCGGAAATAATGATATCAGTGCCCTACTAATCTCCCAGGCTTGCCGCTTGCCATCAGCCTATTGAGGCACCTGTCATACTCACGTCTGATGAGTTGAATTTAATCTTTCTCCTCATAATGACAATTGGGGTCATTTTAATAATATAGATGATATTTGTCAAGCTTCCGTCTTGCTCTTTTTTCCTCAGCCTTTCTAATTTTCCCTATTTGAGACATCTTGTCAAGGTATCAGGAGTCCTGGACGTCAGCTAAAGTACAGAAAGCTGTCTTAACTTCTTATTTCCTAAAGAATTAGTGAAAAGCTGAGAAAGAGAGCAGATTTGGAATTGAAACATAAACATTGAGCTTAAAGCTGAATGATGAGGAGCTTTTTTTTTTATTAAACAACATTTTATTTTTTTCACTGCTGTGATTGCAATCCACCATGTTGATAAATAGATCAAATGTACATTAAAACATTAATTTCTATAATATTTTCCACTGGCTAGTTGTTCTCATTCACCTGAAAGAAAAACTGGATTTAAGAAAATGGAAAAATAAATAAAAACAGTTACTGGTTTGATGTTTTTGTGAAACGAATTAAAGCCACATTTTTAACTTTAACATAAATGCATTTGCAGAAAACATTTCTAGAAACATCTTTATGACTTTAGATTCGTTCTCTTCAGTGCTTCTTTTTTTCCTCTGAGAAGCTTTGAAAACATCCAAAAAATTATAAAAACGAAGATCGGTAATTATGGCTGAAATGAAGCATTGCTGACTACTTCAGTGAATCCACTTAGTTAATTATGATTTCAACCCAAACAGATGGACTTCACCTGAAAGCTACAGAAATTCTAGTGATATGATGAACTTCAATAAATCCGTCTGAATGTTTTTGTGTACTGAAGTTCATACCTTTTAGTAAACAGAAAAAACTGTAAAAATTGCACCTGGAGAGAATAAGAATAAAAACTTGAACTATCCTGAGAATGTAAACAAAAGCTGCACAAAAGCATTCTTGTCCCGTGTCCCTGAATGAATCTCTGTGTGTTGAACTAAAACAGCCAAAGGCAAATGTTTTGCAGCCCTTCTCACCACCACTAAACACACACACACACACACACACACACACACACACACACACACACACACACACACACACACACACACACACACACACACACACACACACACACACACACACACACACACAAGGGTGTAGAAGGATCGATTGTAGCCATAGAAACCCAGTCATTAGATAAATGACTGCTTCCCCGAGCTGTCAGATTAACTTTGACAGAACAATCAACACTATGTTATGTTATTTATGCCCGGCTGACAAAGAATCGTTCTGACTTGGTGAGAAGCGAACAATCCAACTGTGTCTCCAGTTGTCCTATTCAGGAAAGAGTGCCACGACAGGGGTTGAGTTACGCAACTACGGACTTCCTTTACTGTCTGTTTACAGGCCATGATATTAATCACAGCCCGTCTAAAGAGGAAATCTGGATATTTTGGGGCAAATCACTGAAACTGTGACTTCCTGTAAAACTTAAAGCTGCGGTACGAAGTTTCAAATTCTAAAGCGACTTCAATTTGACTCTCTGACCCTGCTTTATGATATAAAGTAAGACATCTTTCATTTTAAAATTTCCTTTACGTCCCTCTCCTGGCGAGGTGACCCATCTTAGCACACCAACCTAGCTTGAATGCTAACTTGCATTGACATGAAAACGTAAACGCCCCATTGGGTGTTGAAGAGCGTAACAATGTCGCCGCCATCTTGGGTGGGTCCGTTACTCTCCAAACCCAACTGGGGTCAATGCAGGGTGGGCATCTATGCCTATTTTTGTAGAGCTTACAGTTGCAACAACCAGCACACTATTGAAAACAGATCACGTTGGATTTCTGTTGACTTTTCTAGCCCAACTGCTGGAATTTTATATTTTTATTTATTTAGTGGATTTAAATTGTTACTGTCATCTCGTCTCGTCTCGTCTTCCTCCGCTTATCCGGGTCCGGGTCGCGGGGGCAGCATCCCAACTAGGGAGCTCCAGGCCGTCCTCTCCCCGGCCTTGTCCACCAGCTCCTCCGGCAGGACCCCAAGGCGTTCCCGGACCAGATTGGAGATGTAACCTCTCCAACGTGTCCTGGGTCGACCCGGGGGCCTTCTGCCGGCAGGACATGCCCGAAACACCTCCCCGGGGAGGCGTCCAGGAGGCATCCTGACCAGATGCCCAAACCACCTCAACTGGCTCCTTTCGATCCGGAGGAGCAGCGGTTCTACTCCGAGTCCCTCCCGAATGTCCGAGCTCCTCACCCTATCTCTAAGGCTGAGCCCGGCCACCCTACGGAGGAAACTCATTTCGGCCGCTTGTATCCGCGATCTCGTTCTTTCGGTCATTACCCAAAGCTCATGACCATAGGTGAGGATTGGGACGTAGATCGACCGGTAAATCGAGAGCCTGGCTTTCTGGCTCAGCTCCCTCTTCCCCACGACAGATCGGCTCAGCGTCCGCATCACTGCAGACGCCGAACCAATCCGCCTGTCGATCTCCCGATCCCTCCTACCCTCACTCGTGAACAAGACCCCGAGATACTTAAACTCCTCCACTTGAGGTAGGACCTCTCCCCCGACCCGGAGGTGGCAAGCCACCCTTTTCCGGTCGAGAACCATGGTCTCAGATTTGGAGGTGCTGATCCTCATCCCAGCCGCTTCACATTCGGCCGCGAACCTACCCAGCAAGAGCTGAAGGTCAGAGCTGGATGAAGCTAGGAGGACCACATCATCTGCAAAAAGCAGAGACGAGATTCTCCTGCCACCAAACTCGACACACTCCACACCACGGCTGCGTCTAGAAATTCTGTCCATAAAAGTGATGAACAGAACCGGTGACAAAGGGCAGCCCTGGCGGAGTCCAACCCTCACTGGGAACAGGTCCGACTTACTACCGGCTATGCGGACCAAACTCACGCTCCTCTGGTAAAGGGACTGAATGGCCCTTAACAGAAAGCCACCCACCCCATACTCCTGGAGCGTCCCCCACAGGGTGCCCCTGGGGACACGGTCATAAGCCTTCTCCAAATCCACAAAACACATGTGGATTGGTTGGGCAAACTCCCATGACCCCTCCATCACCCTTGCAAGGGTATAGAGCTGGTCCACAGTTCCACGGCCAGGACGAAAACCACATTGCTCCTCCTCTATCTGAGATTCAACTATCGATCGGACCCTCCTCTCCAGTACCTTGGAGTAGACCTTTCCAGGGAGGCTGAGGAGTGTGATCCCCCTATAGTTGGAACACACCCTCAGGTCACCCTTCTTAAAGATGGGGACCACCACCCCGGTCTGCCACTCCCTAGGAACTGCCCCCGATGACCACGCAATGTTGTAGAGACGTGTCAACCATGACAGCCCTACAACATCCATAGCCTTGAGATACCCAGGACGAACCTCATCCGCCCCCGGGGCTCCGCCGCTGTGTAGTTGTTTGACTACCTCAGCAACTTCTGCCCCCGAGATCGGACAGTCCATCCCCAGGCCTCCCAGCTCTGGTTCCTCCTCGGAATGCGCATTGGTGGGATTGAGGAGCTCCTCAAAGTATTCCTTCCACCGTCCGACTATAGCCTCAGTTGACGTCAGCAGCTCCCCATCCCCACTGTAAACAGTGTGAGCGAGTTGCTGCCTTCCTCTCCTGAGGCGCCGGACAGTTTGCCAGAACCTCTTTGGAGCCGATCGATAGTCTTTCTCCATGGCCTCACCAAACTCCTCCCACGCCCGAGATTTTGCCTTGGCAACTGCCACTGCTGCACCCCGCTTGGCTATCCGGTACCTGTCTGCTGCCTCCGGAGACCCACAGACCAGCCACGCCCTGTAGGCCTCCTTCTTCAGCCTGACGGCTCCCCGAAACCTGTCATGTTACTGTCATGCCATGCAATATGCCTGACTTTGTGAAAAAGCTCAATAAATGTGTTTTTAGTTGGGCCAGCACTTCCTTAGTAGAAATTAATACATCGGGGTGAATGGGGACCCATCCAAGATGGCGACCAGCTGTTACGCCAGCTTCGATAGGCAGCACCAGTCCATGGCACATCTACACATACAATGTCTGTGCTAACTCGACCTGCATTGAATCAATGTCAGTCTGTAGACTTCAAGCTAACTGGAAGAGGGGTGGGGTGGGGTACAAAAAGGCACTCATCTTTATTGGAGCTAAGTTATTATCCTAGAGTTCAAGCTTGCGTTACATTATAGCGTTAGCACGGGTATGCTACCATCACAAAGGCTGTTTTCCTGCTGGTTTTAGATGTTTCCCTGCTTGAAAACTGCAGATTTGATTCGAACGAGTGATTAGCAGCTCCCGTAGAACCCGATATATGTGGAGGAGATAAATCTGCAGTTAGAATCAGGTGTGTCTGAGCAGGAACATATCAAAAACATGCGGCCACACATGGCCCTCTCTTTGCACTAAGATCTATTTTTGTGTGTATGCGGCGCAACTTTCAGCTCCTTCCAGAAGGACAGGGGAACTTTAGCCTTTAAATTTTCAATTCTTCTCCTCACCTTGATGGCATCATGCTACAGACCCCAGCTTTAAGCACAAAAATTAATAAACCAGTTACTTCAGCGATAGTAAAGTAGCAGATGAATATTAAAATAGCATTTGACATAGACAGTCTTCCCGTTTCTAATGTGTGAAAGAAATATTAGTAAAAAAAAACTTCTTTACATCAAAACTCGCAGCCAAATGTTCTGCAAAACTCCACTCGCGTAGACAAATGTTTGCATTTAGGGGCAAATTACCAACGCATCATTGCTCTGTTTCCATCCTCAGTTTTTTCTTTCTTCTTTTTTCCAAACCGCTTGCTTCTCCGCTTCGTGCTCTAATTTCAAATCTGTTTTGTGGTGGAGTATTGTTCTTTCTGTGCACAGTGCCGTTAATGAGTATGGTTAAGAACATCATTATATTTTAAGTATCATTTGGGTGTTCACAGTGGGCGATCTTGACAATAATCTGTTTTCTTGTTTCATATCCAGAGTGACAGCAGTGGGTGCCTCTTTAATACCCAGAAAATCATTAGCGCTGAGAATCTTTGGTATGCTGGAGAGAGGGAGAGAGGAGGAGAAGGAAATTGTAATGAAGACGTATTAACTACGGGTAATTTGGTTGTTCTTCAGCTTGAGTTTCCCTTCGCTCTGCTAGTTGGTTTTATTTGCATTGATGTCACCTCAGAAGTAGTTTGCACAAAGGGGGGCCTGCGTACGTTAAGTGATTTTGAAATCACAAGCGTTCGAGCCACGAGGGCTGGGCCTGATGAAAGGGTGCGAAGAACAATGTGCAAATCGATTTCGCTATCTCCTCATTTGGCCTTGCTGAAGCTCAGGTTGAAGTCAAAGCAGCGGATGCTGGGCTGCAGCGCATGCGTGCACGTTTAATGCACTTTGTGAAATGAAGGAGTCGGAGCGAGCGGAACGTCTTTCACCGTAAGGAAAATAAAAATCCTGCAAGTTCCAGCTTTGCAGTGGAAGGAAAATATTAAAGTCTTGTCAATTATCTAGAAATAAAAAGAGAATGGTTGCATGAAAAGAAGCGAATGCCGTTTGAAGGCCACCGCATCACCAAGCCACTGAGCCACTTGTGAGATGCAAAGGTCAAATACTTGATTTTCATTTCCTGAACAACAGATACAATCATGAGACAGTTACACTAACGTGAATGCTGTCTTTCAGCAAGAGCGATGGCTGGGAAAAAGGACACGGGAAGTAAGGGGGGGGGGGGGGGGTGCTTGGATAGTCTATGCACATCATTATGCTCATTGCAATCGGTCAAAGTCAAGACACACTGGCGTCATTAACTTCTTTCCACTTCCAGAAAAACTGCTTGTTGTTTTTCCAAATAGCAGCGTTGTTGCCATGACTCGGCTCATCAATCCGTGCGTCCATCCATCTCCGGTGTACGCGTGAATGTAAATGACAGCTCAGTGTCTACGGTGTCACAAAGGGGCCACAGAGAGCCAGGGCGAAGCAACAATGGGGAGCGCTGGCAGTACCATCTGTGGGGATGAGTAAGCAGGAAACAATGAAATAGTAAAGCTTCCTTTTTGCCCTCCTCCCTGTTGTGATTAATGGCAGCCGTTTCCGTCGAGCCGTTTCGCCGTATTTAACGCTAGAATTCCGCAGCTGTATTTTTTCTACAGTGCAGCGAGCACGAGAGCGCGGCTCGGTCAGCACACAGATTAATCGCCCCTTCCTGCCTTCTCTTTTATCACCTTTGCTCAGAGTGTCGCATGGAAACAAACAAGAGCGTCCAATAACAAGACTGTTTGACATCAGCCAAATCAAGTTGCTCAAGAAACTCGCACCGCTCTGCGTTTTCGCCCAATCAGACAACGCCTCTTATTGGTTGGGTGGGATCACAGAGACTTCAGGTCAGGCAATGAGCTAGGGGAGTCAATTAAAGGAGCTCCATCTTAATAGGGCTGTGATGTGGAGCCACAACAGCGTTGTCTTGGCCCTCGCTTGAGGTGGCCAGATCTCTTTTGTGACATGAGCCAAGTAAATAAATAGCCAAATGAGGCCACACAAAGGCATCAGCAATATCCCAGGGCACCTATTATGCAAGGGGCAGGGGAAAATTATGCCCACAACAAATTGCTAATGATGAGCCAGTGATGTCTTGTTAGGCGACATTGTTTTCCCTCAGATCCCTTTGTGTCTGTGCCGTGTTCTCCGTTTAACGAGACACACGAAAAAGCAGCCGAGCAGCTCGGTGATATTTTCCCTTTTTTCTCCCTCCCTCCTCGTTCTTTCCCCCCCTCCGCTCCCTTTTCCTCTTCATCTCTCTTCTGCAGTTAACTTGTGTCTGCGCCTCTGTTTTTCCATCCCCTCACATCCGCTGCCACTCAGAGGGCCTGATTTGGCGCATGAGAACATGCTAGAGTGGGCCTGCTCAGCAGGGAAGAGCCTTTTGATGCAGACCCCCCTGGGATCCATCCACTGAACCAGCAGTACGCATCACAGATGTGACAGCTTTCATCTAACAGTTAACTTTTCCTAATTAAAGTCCCAAGTCTAATTACACGCCAGCCTATCTGATTTCTCTGAGATGGCCGAAGCAGTTCTGGGGGCAGAGCCCATCAAAGATCCAAGCGTTGGTGATTGGGAGGGTGGGTGTTTTTTGGAGGGAAATGGAGCTTCGCTCGCGCCCTGTGTGGGCTGTTGGCTCACCTGGGTGTAGGGATGGGGGGGGGGGTGGGGGGTGAATGCCAAATGGCAAGGCCTCATCTCATTTGCAAAGATGCTGCTCCTGAATGTGGATGTGCAATTATGAATCAGGGAGGAAAAAAACTGTTAAAGGAAAAAAAAAATTCCATAATTAGCAAGGCAACTCCAAGCACAAGCAATGGAAATTAGTCCTGGTGTAATAAATTAGCCTGTGCATATATTACACGAGACCAACACCCTTGGGGTCTTGTATTAGGTGGTTCGACTGCACACTTCTGTGTGCTTGGAAAAACGAAAACCTGTCACTCCTTTGTAAAAGAGGTCCAAAACGAGGCGTTTCCCCTCAGAGTTTTCCCAACTCATCCCCACGGTGTCAGCTGGGTGTCGACTCTTTGTTCCCATCGTGCCACACGGGCCGCGGCTGCGCCTCAGTTCTCCACGCAGTCTTTCGCAGATTCGTAATCATTAGATGTTTTGTGTTGCATTCTGCGTTGATTAGAGCTACCCATAGCGCCACCAGCCATTTTCTCCAGCTCCGATAAACAAATCTGAAATTAGAACCAGTTGAGATGAGCTGGGAGGAAATTTGCATCAAAATAACAGTGCGCCGCTAACAAACCAAAATCAGATAGCAGCAACAAAAGCTGGCAAATTGCAAATTAAAAGGCATGATGTAAATGGTGTTTTGTCATGAAGCTGCTGCAGCCATTTTTTGAGGAGGGGTGTGTGTGTGGGGTGTTTGGTGTTGGGAGGGGGCTAGCCTAGCCAGGCTGCTGGTTGCAGCAAGCCTTATCCAGGACGATTATTCATACTTGTCCTTCTGCTTGAATTAAAGCAAGAGTGCTGGAGTCGGTTAAAGCCAAATACTTGAATGGCTGCTGAACTCTCACCTTCACGCGCATCCATTTAGCCTGCAAATGAAAGCCAAGTACAGTCGGTAGGAACACCATAATGGGTCTTTCTTCCTGCAGAGTGCGGTTATTACATACTAATTTCTTCTGGAGGCTCTTCAGGAATTTAAACACTTGGCAGAGTCTTATGCAAGCCCAACAATGCAGGCGCACGAGGCGCTTGTGTCATACGATGACCCCAACCAAGCCAAACTGGAGAGCTGCAGCTGAGGATTAGTTAAATAAATAAATAACGTAGCTGATTTATTTCCCAGGTTTGGTGTTGTCTTACACCTCCTGAAAGACAATTTATCTCATGGTATTAATCAGGAAAACGTGTTGTGTTTGTAAGGCGAGTGTGCCGCCGTGGTCCGAGCCATCCATTATGGTTATCCACCGGCCCACATTGTTGGTGAGTGGTGTTTTTGTGCCAGATTAGTCGCTGCACCATCAGCAGCACCCAGGAGGCAGTGATTTAATTATGCAATTAGTCTGGTGGATGATTAAATGGCTTAATTAATAGAGGCAGATTGGGAATTTGGCTAGAGTTGACAATATTTAGCTAGCTCGCTAGTTTGTGTGGATCTCTCAATAATTAGTCGTCAGCTCTTTTGTTCGCTGCTATGATGCGGGCGGTGGTGGAGAGGCAGCCGCTGCAAGATTTCAAAGCCTCGGAAATTCATTTTGGGGACATTCAAGCATGATTTGTTTTAAATCATGGCTTTCCTTTCCTCCTTTATGGGATAATGTTGTTTTTGTGAGCTACATAAGAACTTGTTGATTCGGTAAATATGATTGTTAGCCGCTGCAGCAGTCAGAACTAGAACTATGTCTCACTTCTGGGCTCAGCTGTTACCCAGAAAGAGTGGGATTTCACACTTCATGCCTGCTTTGGAGTCATTAGATCTCCGCGTTCCCTGATTACCTCCTGCGGATTGAGACTGGATCTTCCCACAGGATTTCTGTTCCTGTGGTCGGTGCTTTTGTTGTATTTACTGGATTAGTTCAGCTCTGAGCTCTCTAACGCAGCGTAGTGTACACTTGTTCATCTGACTGACGGCCTGCAGGGACCGATGCAGCCGGTTATTTACTGCTCGTTTGTTTGCTCTCTCTCTCTCTCTCTCTCTCTCTCTGAGATCCACAGAGTTAGCAGGTTGTGAGGTAAAGTCAATGGCGAGTTACACGGGGCCTTTGTCGATCTCAAATAGTTGTGGCAAAGGCACAATCCTTGGAGCGTGTCGTCTGAGTCGAGCAGTGCTTGCTGTGAGTGCATATTGTTTGCAGCACTTGACACCGGAGCAGGAGGCTGGGAGAAAACGCTCACTGGCCCTCAGAACGCGTGACGTTGTCTTGCGTCTGGTGAAAGACGACCCTGCCAAGCAGGATGCTGCTCAACATAACTGTGTGACAATTTAGTTATTTCTCCTTTGACACGAAGACAAAAATTATTCCAATACTCGTGTTCTTTCACGGCTTGGTGGTGCTTCACTGACACAAACTCCTAGGATCTGAAAAGACGCCCACTGGTTCACGTCAATAATTCAGGTTTAATGTCATGCTGAGTGGAGTTTTAATTCCGCTGCATTTGGTAAATCCTTTTCATGGTCAGTTTTTTTTATTTTTTAAAGAAACGTGATCATTTCTATAAGGTTTTATATCATGCAGCAGCCTTTACAATTATCAGGCTTTTTTACTCATTCTGAGCATGAAGGTAATACAGTGGATATAATTACACTGCCATTTTAATCGCAGCAGTCACAATCAAATGGACAAATTACCAAGTGTGCAATTTTCCATTTGTGTGTTCAGAATTGCACTAATAGAGGCTTTAAGGCAGGAAATAATCGTGTGCCTTTTATTTTGCACCCTGACATTACCCCTCTTTATTTTAAGCCTTTTCCTGTTAAACATGCGTCAATCTAAATGACGTGAAGTCGCTCAAAAACTAAAGTAAAATCTACAGAGTACGAGTCGGAGCTCAGAAATGGGATGGCACAGCTAATTAAGAAACCTTTTATGTTTTTTACAGTTTTCCCATCTTGGAGTACTTAGGCAATTTTAGTCAATTAACATTTAGAGATATCTTTTAGCAGGGGTAGGCAATCCTGGTCCTTGAGTGTCTCCATCCAACATGTTTTAGTTGTTTCCCTGCTCCAACGCACCAGAGGTTGAAACAGCTCTTCAGCAGGCCTACTGATTAAAATCAGCTGTGTTTACTTACCTCACATCCACCTCTTTAAACACCATTTTAGACTAAATGTACGTGTCTATAGAAGTGGCACCACCAGTCTGGCCTCACCTGTTGTCCTCACAAATTTTTAACCTTT
The DNA here is from genome assembly GCF_043380555.1 of Nothobranchius furzeri. Lineage (NCBI taxonomy): Eukaryota > Metazoa > Chordata > Actinopteri > Cyprinodontiformes > Nothobranchiidae > Nothobranchius > Nothobranchius furzeri. The sequence continues at coordinate 36,047,105 of NC_091758.1, forward strand.
TTAAATGTAAGATACGTAAACATACAGGTGAGGTCAGGACAAACGTTTGCAACCTCCTGAATTAAAGGCAATTTGTTTTTCCTTCTGTTTCAGTTTTGAGTTACCTTAGCGTTTATTTATCCGTTCATCTTTATGTGAAGTTTGACTGTTTCTCAAATACGTTTCCAGTTTGTTGGAAACAAAAAGTCAGATTCTTCACCAAACGTGAATATTCACATTTGTTTAGAATTTCAAAACATTTTCAAAGATGACGCAAATTCAAATCCTGGCTGCAGCTTTTCTGCTCAGAGTTTTCATTTACAACGATCTGTGTACATTTATAAGTACAGGTGCTGGCCAGTAAATTAGAATATCATCAAAAGGTTGAAAATATTTCAGTAATTCCATTCAAAACGTGAAACTTGTACATTATATTCATGCAATGCACACAGACCAATGTATTTCCGATGTTTATTACGTTTAATTTTGATATTTATAGGTGACAACCAATGAAAACATCAAATCTGGTATCTCAGAAAATTAGAATATTCTAAAGGCCAATGAAAAAATGTTTGTTTCTCTAATATTGGCCAACTGAAAAGAATGAACATGAAAAGAATGTGCATGTATAGCACTCAATACTTAGTCGGGGCTCCTTATGCCTCAATAACTGCAGTAATGCGGCGTGGCATGGACTCGATCAGTCTGTGGCACTGCTCAGGTGTTATGAGAGCCCAGGTTGCTCTGATAGTCGTCTTCAGCTCCTCTGCATTGTTGGGTCTAGCGTATTGCATCCTCCGCTTCACAATACCCCATAGATTTTCTATGGGGTTAAGGTCAGGCGAGTTTGCTGGCCAATCAAGGACAGGGATACCATGGTCCTTGAACCAGGTGCTGGTGGTTTTGGCACTGTGTGCAGGTGCCAAGTCCTGTTGAAAGGTGAAGTCTGCATCCCCATAAAGTTGGTCAGCAGCAGGAAGCATGAAGTGCTCTAAAACTTCCTGGTAGACGGCTGCATTGACCCTGGACCTCAGGAAACAGAGTGGGCCAACACCGGCAGATGACATGGCACCCCACACCATCACTGACGGTGGAAACTTTACACTGGACCTCATGCAACGTGGATTCTGTGCTTCTCCGCTCTTCCTCCAGACTCTGGGTCCTTGATTTCCAAAGGAAATGCAGAACTTGCTTTCATCAGAAAACATAACTTTGGACCACTCAGCATCAGTCCAGTCCTTTTTGTCCTTGGCCCAGGCGAGACGCTTCTTGCGCTGTTTCTTGTTCAAGAGTGGCTTGACACACGGAATGCGACACCTGAATCCCATGTCTTTCATGAGTCTCCTCGTGGTGGTTCTTGAAGCGCTGACTCCAGCTGCAGTCCACTCTTTGTGGATCTCCCCCACATTTTTGAATGGGTTTGTCGTCACAATTCTCTGCAGGGTGCGGTTATCCCTAGAGCTTGTACACTTTTTTCTACCACATTTTTTCCGTCCCTTCGCCTGTCTGTTAATGTGCTTGGACACAGAGCTCTGCGAACAGCCAGCTTCTTTAGCAATCACCTTTTGTGTCTTGCCCTCCTTGTGCAAGGTGTCAATGATTGTCTTTTGGACAGCTGTTAAGTCAGAAGTCTTCCCCATGATTGTGGTGCCTTCAAAACAAGAATGAGGGACCTTTTAAAGGCCTTTGCAGGTGTTTTGAGTAAATCAGCTGATTAGAGTGGCAGCAGGTGTCTTCTATATTCAGCCTTTTCAGAATATTCTAATTTTTTGAGATACCAAATTTGGAGTTTTCATTAGTTGTCACTTATGAATATCAAATTTAAATGTAATGAACATTGGAAATACATTGGTCTGTGTGCATTGCATGAATATAATGTACAAGTTTCACGTTTTGAATGGAATTACTGAAATATTTTCAACCTTTTGATGATATTCTAATTTACTGGCCAGCACCTGTAAATACACGATCCGTCTGACACAATTATTAATTTCATGCAGCATTTAAAATCTAAAAATCTGTCGCGAGGCACTAAATAAGAAAATGAACCATTAAGATTTGAGAATAAGATTAAAGGAGGTTTTGTCATGTCTGAAACTGTGTGTGTGTGTGTGTGTGTGTGTGTGTGTGTGTGTGTGTACCTGTGAACTTGAAGTGGGTGTTGCTGCCACTGTCAGCAGCCTGTCTGTCAGTCTGCCATACTGGGATTGAGACATCAACCTAATCCATGTTTACACTGTCCTGCACGTGTCACGCCTAGCCGCTAACCACACAGAATTAGGCCGTGTTTGACACCTCCTGCAACCCGCCACTTGAACCCTTCATCTACTTCCAGGCTCAAAGAGCAGCACCAGCTCTCTGTGAGCAGCTAGTGCATTGTCAAGAGCCCGGAAAGCAAAGCTAAAGCAGGAGGCTACAAGGCGATGGATGGCTGTGGGTAAGTTGTCACTCGTTGAATCTCCTCTCCTGCTCCCTTCCCTCTCCGTCCCTCGTGCCTCTCCTCCACCCAGCTCTCCCTCGTTCTCTCTATCTTCCTGTGTCCCTCTCTCCTCTGCTTACTCAGAAAAGCTGCCAGTGTTTACTTCTCCTTATCCAGGTTTCCAATCTGCCACCAGAGAAAGAGTCCACTAAATAGGTAGCATAAAAAGAGGAGGGAGAGGGACAGGCAGGGCCATTAGAGGAGGGTTTATCAGTGTCGCTCAATCTGTTATCACACCTGTCCCTCTGTCCCCCCACCAGCCACCACCTCCCTTCGTTGTCACAGAGCTACTGATTATAACCCCCCCCCCCCCCCCCCACACACACACACACACACCCCTGAGTGTATTTGCGCATGCCTGCTCTACAGCTTTGTTCGGCTGCATCACCATGAGGGAGTGTGTATGCCGTTGTGTACCGCAGCATCTAAAAAGGAAGCAATCAGACCCCCCCTTTTTTTTATCAAGGGTGCACTCTCAGCTAACTTCCTGCACCTGATCACAAAGGGCCCAAGAAATAACATCAAATGTGGAGGATTTCACCAGAAACCGTGGAGGAGACTCTGAGTGTCCCTGAGGGCACTTTGCGGTGTGAAGCGGCTGCTCTACAATATCCGGGGCTCCGTTGTGTTAGCCCATGGGGGCCGCTGGGACCGAGAGGGGAGGGGCGGTAGTTTACCTTAAGGATAAATGTCAGAGGATCAACTAAATTAGACCCTGCCTGTATTAAGACATCAGCTGCTGATGGAGTGTGTGTGTGTGTGTGTGTGTGTGTGTGTGTGTGTGTGTGTGTGTGTGTGTGTATGTGTGTGTGTGTGTGTGTGTGTGTGTGTGTGTGTGTGTGTGTGTGTGTGTGTGTGTGTGTGTGTGTGTGTGTGTGCGCGCGCCGAGCTCTTTGGATTGATTTCAAACCTGAGCTGAGTTAAATGAACTAATACTGAGACGGTTATTAGTGGAAGTAATGCTCAAACACATGCTTATGTTTCCATTTTGCACAATTTGTGTTAATTTTTTTGATAAATGTGAGCTAAAAGTATAAAATTTCAGAGAAAACCCAATCTAGTGGACTAATATATCAACTGGTGTTCCACTGGAATACAGGATGACGTGTGGACTGTTGGCTGAAGCCGACCACTGACGCCTGCACTGTTGCTTATCCAACATGCAGCTTTTACGTTTTTTTCTTACCTCTGAGGAATACGCGGAACGATGCCTGATAAACATGCTGGCTATCAAATTTATGTGAAACCGCAGACGGGAAATGACTGCATTTGGATACAGCTTCTGTAGGTAATTTGTTGTGAAAACATTACCGCGGGCTTTATTAGAGTTTCTGTTTTCCAGATTATGATGCCTGCAGCTCAGTTTACGCGAGCACAGGAAAAGGGCTGGTTTGTAGTGACATTTCTGCCACTTGGTCCATGTTCAGTCATTTAGAAGTAATGGCCGTGGCCACCAGCTCCGTGTTTACATAGGAGTGGTCTCCCAACACACAGCCTGTGACAAATTATAAAAGCTGGGCCTCTGTAACCAGCCTGCATTTCATTAAACTTTAACTTCCCTTATCTCCAGCGACAGAGGATGGAATAATAAAGGCTGACAGGTATCTAAAGATGTATGTTTGGACTAGGGGACAGGAACAGCATGAGAGCCTCAGCCAGCTTTGTCACCAACGAAGGGACATATGTTGCAGGCTATAAAAGCCGAAGGCAGATGTTGCTGTTTTACTGAAGCTGGAAAAGGCTGATGCCGCTTTGCACATATGTCCACCATGAATAGATGTTTCACAACAGGCTGGCAAAAACAGACGATTACATGTGCATTTTTCAAAAATTCATCCAAAATAGAGAACTAGTGGGATCAAAAGTCGAGACGTGTCATGAATTATGGTTGGTACAAAACATGTTTATGAATCCCTCTCACGTGAAGCAACTCTAGCTGTTTTATTCTCAACAATTTGAGTACCTTCCAGAATGAGCCATTTCAGGGCTCTGTCACTTAAAGGAAACAAGTGGGAGCTGGCCACGCCCACCTTTTCCCCACTCAGGCTGCTATAAGCTAAGAAGCTCCAATATCCGGGAGGGGCTCAGAGTAGAGCAGCATCTCCTCCAGCACAGCTCTCTCTTGCACGTAAGAGGTGGTTTTGTTCTAATTTTCTCATTTGTGACCTCACAAATGGGGACTTTTTGAAACGGCTCATTTTAGGCGCATAACTCCTAAAACCAAACAATGACAGAATATTGGTGGACCGTTTTTTTCCCCCATTTGGAGTGTTTTTAGAGGTTGTAGAGACGCATATGGCAGCTCAAAAGGATGCAAACGATGATTTTTGCATAATATGTCCACTTTAAACTAAAAGTTCTTCAGTGAATTATGGCCAAATCTAAAAGCTTATTGAAGGGAAAAGTGCATGATGGGGTTTTATGTAATATCCATGGCCTCCTGCTAGTTGTGTGAAAAGTTGAATAAAAATTAAATTTAACCAAATTAAAAGATATTTATTTGACTACGGTGAATGAAGCAACCATAAAAATACTTGAGGTATGCTGTCTTTCATTATTAGTGAGAACAACTGGCATCAGCCTTGCTTGTGTTTTTCTCCCCGAGCTGAGGCCTCTCTGAAATCCACTCCTCACAAAAAGACCCCTCAGAAAAGAAAGTTGAATCTCAGGCGCAAGTTGGACGAGGTTTATGTCTCAAAAGGACAATGTGGCAAGGCCAACATTAAACCATGTTAAGATCTTCTGAGCGAAGCAGTTGATTGATTCCATAGAACCTTGTTCATCAAGGCCACCAGGTCTGAACCAAAGATATTTGGAATGTGAGGAAGAAAGAGGTAGTTACGGCAACAAAAAGCTGCTGAAGCGGCCTTTGTAAGTGACTGAAAGGACCAATCTACAGAAGGCTGGGCTCTCCCGTTGAGCTGTCGAAAGGCTACCGTGTAAATAAAAGCCAAGGGTGAGCTCACAAGTTTGCCCGCATGAATAAAAATGGCCACAATAACATTAGAGATGCGTACACAAATAAAGCCAAGCATTCGTTTCCCCGTAACACTCAGCGGGAGTTTTCTTCTTTATGCCGAGCTGCAAAAGTATGTGAATTTCTTGTTCGTCTCGATTCAAACAGCAAAAGATAAAATCATGTTCTCTCTGCAATTTTGAAAATCATCTTGAATGGGCTGCTGATTTTGTAGCTAAAAAAACCAAAAACCTTTTCACGCCCTGTAATATCTATTTTCAAATCTAGCCTAGGTGGTGCAAATTTGTAATTGCTGCCAATTTTGTGATTTCTCTCCACTGCCCATGAGAGGTCGTTTCCTGGCTCTGTCGGAGTGTGCTGATGGACGGCTGTGCACGTGCTAAGATAAGGTTAGATTTGGCTTCCCCCCCCCTGTCGGTGGAGGGTATTGGCCAGCCTGGGGAGCAGACTAACATGGCTGACATAGCCTCCTCCTGCAGGCGAGTAGGTCTGGAGTGCTGCAGCTGCTCCACTCCTCCTCCCCCTCCTCCCCCCTAGCAGCCATGTCCTGCTGGAGTGAGCCCCTTCACCGAAGCTTTGTCTGGGAGGAGAGTAGCCGAAAGGGCCCTCTGACACGCTGGACAGGACCTTTCAACACACAAGCGCCATCTCCACAGCCTCAGCTGCATTCTGCATACATTCCTGTACGGAACCACGCGAGTGCCAATGTTTATCTGCCGCCTGTATGGAGTTTGAACAGCGTGCTAAACTCAAACGCAAACACGCGGAGGCTAGAGGCAAAAGCAGAGCGCCATCTGCCCTCTTCATGGCCTATCGGGCTTTCGCCGTCCATTCCCGACAAGATATCGTCTGCATTCAGAGCCAAGCAGCGGAGAAAAGGGAGTCCAACACTGTCTGAGCAAGTTTGAAACTGTTCTTTATCTACTGTTTTTTTTCTCAAGACAGGAAAAATAGAGATGTAATCAATAATGAACAACCTTGAAAATAGCTGTAAACAGATGGCTTATTGAAACGACTCGTGCTTTCGTCTTATTTCCTCCCCTATGTTTGTGTTTTCTAATTTACAATAAAAAAAATAATAATAAACATGCCGTGTACTTTGCTTTTCATCTCGTATGTTCCCAAAAAGATTGCAAATCTCCTCATCGGTGCCGCCACACAATTGTCTCTTATGTTATATATATATATATATATATATATATATATATATATATATATATATATATATATATATATATATATATATATATATATATAATAACCTGCTAAGGCTTGTCTTCCAGCTGACAGTGTCTCCACTGATAACTCACACCGTGTGTCACAAGGCGTGACAAAGCCCACGGTATGACATATCTAGGCTGCGAGGGAAGGAAGAATGAAGAGGAGAGCGGAGGGGCGGTATTAAAAGGGAATGCAGTATAATGTATAGTGGTTTTGTCCAGGTAACGGTTGGCTCGAATGCAGCTGTGACATATTTGAAATTGGCCCTGGCCTGCCCACAAAGACAGGGAGAGGTGCCGCCAGCGCCAACCAATCCATACTCTCCAGACACCTGCTTGGCTTGGAGAATCCTCACATATTGACCTTCAATTCAGCCGGCATTCAGAGTTGATGAAAAGAGATAAGCACTCTAATCTGTCCGTCGTCTCTGCTCTCCCATTTATTGACTAACTGACACGGACTTATTTTAGCTCCGGCGGCACGCCTGTCACCACACACCAGCGATGATACATAAACCTAATGGGGTGTTTATTTGGGAAGATGAAAATTGCTGCTAAAGACACATGAATCAATTTTCCAAACCAAACATCATCTGATATTCCAGGACAGTTATTAAATGTGAATTGTCTGTCAGAGAAATCTGTTTCCCTCTATTAGTTTTTTTTATTCCAGGTATGACATGTTATTTTTCTCTCTTTCGCTCTGTCAACTTGTGCCCATTTATCAGATAGCTTGCTGTGCTTTAAAATCTCAACGGTGTGTGTGTGTGTGTGTGTGTGTGTGTGCGTGTGTGTGTGTGTGTAAAAGAATATACATTTTTTTCTGTTACAAGATACCATTCAAAACGACATTATAGGTTCTGTTCTCACCCCTCCCGCCTACATTTGCACGTGGCGTTTGCAGGCTGAACGTTTGAGGCACTCGACCACGAGTAGGAGAGTGGGAGGAAGTGCTTACGGGGAGCCTCCGTCGAGGATGCCTGCATAGTGTGTCGCAAACCTGCCACGAGGGCCAACCATGTGGACACATATAATCAAACATGTTCCAACATGCAGATTATTCAGAAGATTCACACACACACACACACACACACACGTGCGGCCTCGCGCCCCTCATCAGAGAGGCATCCGGTCATTTTCATATTCATATTTACATGCATATGAGCACCAGCACATCCCAGGAATACAGATCTATTTAAATACCCAGGGAATCCGTGAATGCCACCTCCGGAGAGCCGGATGAGGGAGGGAGAGGCAGAGAGGGAGGCCGGTATACTTATTTGAGTGACATTGTCTAAATTGAAGTTTGACACTCTTCACCACTCTAACCTTTATGCAAATGTGAAAACATCTATATGTGATGGACAGAATTCAATTAACTGAGATGACAGAAAATAATCTAGTGAACTGAATACATCATGCAGTTGAAAGGTAACATAATCATCCTGTTGGGAGAGAGACGGAGGGAGCAAGGGAAGGAAAGAGAGAGGGAAAGGGGGGGCTGAGAGGAAGTAGAAGATAGAGCCCATTTCTCTGCCGCCTTATCGAATGGCACAAGCTCTATTTCTCCAAAGCGGAGTCTTCAGTCCACTAAACTCTTGATCTCAAATGAGAGACCCTGGAACACTGTTGCTAAGCAATTAGGGAGGGGGGGGGTGGCCTTATTGAGCCGCTGATTCTCACCGCTCAGTGTCCATCATTACAATTTCGTCTCACCTCATGGACTTCCATACTGATGAACAGCAGCCAGCTCCCCGGTGACCACACACAAGAAAATGGGCTCCTCAGGGCAAGGCTGCAAATTACACTGCTGCACGCTGATGCTGTTATTGCAACCAAAAATACACGAAAACGGTCCTAAAAGCAACTGTTGCTGCATGAAATGTGTGAGACTAAAAGACATGTTTTTTATAAATGAAGAAGGAAGTGGTGCATCTTCAATTGAAAATCACAAACGGCGTGTGAAATCTAAACAAATGTCACTTCAAAATCAACAAAGAAGATCCACATAGCACAGCATATTATCTAACAACCTCTCAAAGTAGAAAAATAAAGAAGAATCTATGCAAAGAGCAAGAAATAGGAACAAGCTTCACTAAACTTTTCAGTCAGCTGTCCAGATGGGGGCACCCTTACCCAAGATATGAAAACGCAGAGGAAACGGCTTTTTTCTGAGAACCAAATATGTACAGAAATCAGTTCACAATTTTTGTTTATTCAATTTATTCATTTAAATGCATTCAAAGTATGTAACACAACATAAGTGTGACAAAAGTGTGTACATGAAGATTAAACTATCTTTTAATTTTAATCACTTTAAGGTTAAATTTAAATATGTTTAGGTTCAGTTAGGTAAAAATATACAAAATTATATTTTTAGTGACTTTTGAGAGTCAGAAGAATGGAGTATGAGGCTGAGAAAGGTCTGTTTTATACTGCAGGCGAACACTAGATGGCTCCTTGTTCTGTTCACATCTCCGCACAGCGTTTACATTCTGTTACCTTACCAAAACAATCACTGTTTAGGTTTTCAGCGCTAAATATAAACGCATCTATAAAAGGAAGCAAGCAAATGAATGGAGTCATTTATACCAGTCTTGTCCCAGAGGATGGATTCACCTCAAGAACAACAGTGAAGCAGAAGTGAAGCTGCAGCCATCCTGGATCCTCCTCATCAGATCTCTTACGTACAAGTTCCATTAGTCAGTTTAATTAAATATAGACTTTCAAAGAAGCTGTTTTGAGTGTGATTACGTTTGAAGACTGTGTGAGGTTACAGCAGCTTTTAAGTAACGCAACAACTACCTCGACTGTTAATTACCATGACGTAGGTTTGGCCACGTGGTCACCTTTTAAACGACGGACAGTAATGGACCGAGGCGTTACATAATCTGTAATTATGACAGCCAGGGGGACATATACAAACAAATAAGCATCGTTTAACAAGTCTTCTGAGGTTTTTTGCTTAATGGAGGCCTTTATGAGCTGTGAAGGTTGTGTGTCTTTGTCACACAAACGGTGAAATGCACTTTGTGGCAGAAAAGAAGCACTTTTCAGTAACATCTGAGAGGAAGGCAAGCGTTCTCGAGTACTGTCGGAAACTTAACAGCCGTCCTGGAATTACTAATGTTCATCAATAAGAAATCTGAGGATGTAACATTGTTGTTCTGTAGCTCCACCCACAAGCCCCGGTGCACCATGGGTAATGTTTGGACTTCTAAGGTATAATGGGGGTGCTGTGGCTCGGCTGCTGAGAGGAAGAGTGGTGGCACTCCAGCTCTGACCCCCCCCTCCTAATCCTGGGAAACCCGTCCTGGGTCCATGAGTCTGAATCTGAATCTTTTAGTTTCAAAATGACATAAAGAACGATTCTGGCAGGTTTTTAGATTTCACTTGAAAGCAAATTCATAAACTTTGCTACTTTTTTTTGATTTAGGAATCTCAAACAGTGCTGCCCAACACCCAATCACCTCAACAGCTCTGGAGAAGCACCACAAAGCAGGGAAACATCCAAAGCACAGATCTAAGACCGGAAAGGATCTGATCGGTGGAATCTAAACACGATCATTCCTGCATCCTGTTTGTGACCCCGGTTTTAAACTGGCTAAATGTAACCTGCTTCATTTCCCGTGCAGAAGTTCCTTTGATCGTTAGTTTGGTTACATCACACTGTGAGGATCAAACACGCACATACTCTGATAGAAAGAGGACTGATGAATGGAAAACTTACAGAGGGATCAGATATCACATCATCTCCATCCCCAAGGCCTGTGGCTCTGCATTAGGAGAAGATCACACAGCAGGCAGGGAGGCCTCGGCTGCACTATCTGTAGTCAGGTGACTCTCTCTGCAGCTTTGGCCGCTGTACATCCCAGCAGGGGACACCACTGATTGGTGATCCCGCACACAACAATATCAAACCGAACCCACTGCTTTCTGGCCGCCCCGGCTTTGATGTGTCATCTAATTGGCCGAGATGAACTGTTGCTGTGGCAGCTTGAGGCCGTGCTCCACTGTACACCAGTCCACACAGTCGCCGTCTGCATTTAATTAGGTCTCCTTTGCCTCGTGGATTTGTGTGTGCTCTATGTGTGTACACAAAATAAATCAATATATGCACTTGATTCAGTGTTTTCACCCTCTTCTGCATATCTTACTTTGTGTCTGTTTATATAAACAGAAACTTTGTTGTTTGTCGCCACCAACAAGATGGATGTGATGAGGTTTTGCAGGAGGAAGATGGCTGATTTGAGATGAAGAGGTGTGTGTTTCCCAGGTTATTACTGCTGCTCAGAGCACAAGTGATCGGTCTGGACATTGACAGGGTGCGTTCAAGCAGAAAGAAAGAGTGAAGGGTGTCACAGAGGTTTGTTTTCTCAGACCCTTCACTTCTCAGCGTTTGGCGATGGGTCTGGAGCCTGTTGTCACCGCAGAGAGGCTGAGTGTGAGTGGCGCTTTGTTTAACTTCCTCTCACTGAAGGAGGAACCAGCGGGGCCTGTTAATGAGTCTGCAAACAGGACTCACCGAGAAAAGAACCGCTAATTGCAGCAGGAGACAGTAATGTGTCGTTTCAGCAAAAGGTTTGGGTTTAACGGAAATAGTTAGATCATCTGCTGTGTCGATAAAAAACTAAAATAAAGGCAGCAGTAGCTAAAAACACTTCCATTCCTGCAGACGGTTCTGTCACAAACAAAAGCCAAACTCTAAAACAGCGCTGCTTTTGTTTATTTGCATAAAATTGACGAAACACCACAGAGAATCATACGTCTCGTCTTGTACAAACTCACTAGTGCACAATGACTGATTATGGTAAATTACTATCCCTGTGCGAGCTCCTGAAAATCTGCTCTCTGTGCTGCGTGCAGCCCTGAAGCAGCGGAAGAGAAATTGTTCTGCCCAAGTACCATAAAAACAGATTGGGAACTCTGCATTGTGAATTAGCTGCACAGGAAGCCCCCTAAACCCCTTGTTTTATTCATGAGCGTGTAGGCTATCGGAGTCTAAGAAACCCCTGTGGTCTCGTTCGCTACATCAAGGTTGCATGCTGTGTCCGTGGAAGGCTTTTTCTTTTAATTCTTCAGTTTCTTTCATTTTTTTACATGCCGCGCTAAAAAGCATCAGCGATTAGCATTGGGGATTTAATCTGAAGGTAAATAAACAACGTATTCCCTCTGATGCAGAGAGAGCTCAATCGGGCGGCCATGTTGAAAGACTTGATTGAAATCATGCTTGAAACATCTAAAAGTTACATTTTAGGGGCCCGCGCCTTTTTGTTTGAGCAACAAAAAGACAGAGGTGAGCAGAGGAGCGTTACATAGCTGTTGAGAATGCGTCGGGTTACTCGTAATCCCTCGGAAATTGAAATAGGGAGAAGTAGTGGCTCCTGAGTGAGTGCGGTGCAGCGTTCACTCGTGTCTTCGTACGACGCTGGAACGTTGCAAAGCCTAAGACCTAGTCCACACGTAGCCGGGTTTTTAAAAAAACGAATATCCGCCCCTCCAAAAACTTGCATCCACACCACCTCATTTAAAAAAAGAACTCTGTCCACACGTACCCGGATAAATACGTTGTTAAGGACATGCCAGACCTGTAGGCGGCAGTACTTCCCCCGTTCTTAACCTCGTCCTTCGTCTGTGGTCTTCCGCAAGGAGCAGTAATTCCGCTTGCAAAAACAAACAAGCAAAAAGCGCTTGGACAATTGATAAAGCGAGCGCAGCTCTGAGGGCATCCATGCTGTCGGCTAGTGTAAACACAGGTCGCACACGTGATGTCAGCATTTTTTTGTCACGGAAAGTGACGTTGCGGACCTTAAAACTCCGGTTTTGTCTGTCCACACGCAGACACCCAAAACGGAGAAAACGGAAAATCTTCACTTTGGCTGGAGTTTTTAAAAAGATCCGTTTTCGTGTGAAAAAACTCCGTTTTCGTGTGGATGACAGGCCAAAACGTAGAAAAATATCTACGTTTTGGCAGATCCCTGGCTACGTGTGGACAGGGCCTAAGACACCGGTGTGAGCCACATGGGGGGCAGTGGATTGAGGCCAAGTGAGAGGAGGGCCACATCTGCCAAAGCTGCAGAGGGATGGCACTTGGAGAAAACGATTTGTTCAAGTCACCAAATCTCCACGCGGTTTGTTTACCCGCCGCCGTCGCTCCTTCCACAAACGTCTTCACAGTTCGGCGTCTGCTGGGTCACTTCTCCAGTTGAAGATATCGGCACAAACCGAGCGTAAAGGCATAATGATGTGATGGGAACAGATGCTATTTGATGAATGAGAGCTCTGGGAGCTCCATGAGGAAGTAAAATGCACAATTTTTTTCTATCTCTACATCAAACGCCCAACAAAAAAGAACGATCTGAGCATTGAGTTTAGCCTTTTTTTTATATGAAGCTGCAAATCCTGCTTGCAAATCAATCTGCAATGGATGCCAAAACACTTTGATACTCGAGTTTCCCTTTAAGCACATAATTAGAATAAAAAATATCAAAGAGACGGGAATTACCTTGTTTATCGTACTAATGAACAAGCCATAAAAAGAAGATGCCGCTCTGAAATAATCACTCAACCATTTCTATTTAACTCTGTTTAAAAGCTACTAGAGGTATCTCACAATATCGAGCCAGAGAACAAGTCGGAGCCTCGTCTCCTTGTTTACTCGCTTTGTCTCTGTGCCAGAATCTTCTAATTGTCCTCTCTGAATTTAGCAACTTGCTCACTTGTCATTACTGTGGCACTAAAGTCCTAATGAGTGGAATTGTTAAGATGGCCCCCTTTTTGTCCCTGCTGCGAAAGCATATTATATCCAGACAGCTCATTTCCATTCCCCCTGTCATCTCTCTAGAAATGACGTGCAGTGCTTGAAACTGTTTATTTCCAAATTCAGACCTCCTCCGCGGCAGCCATCGGCTTCAATTACCCGTTTTTTTCCTGAGCGGAGCCATCAGGCAGCCTGACACTGAGGTCCAACCTAATTCCCACCTTCTCCAAAGTCAAGAGCATAATGTGCAGATAAAAAAGGTGGAAAATAGCCTGCCGCTCATTAGCATGCAGCGCCTGCCTGTTCATTTGCTTGCTGCGAATGAAAGTTCTGACACTCAGCGCCTTGTGCAATACGAGAACAGTCCTCTTCAGACTGCCTCGTGTCCTTACTGCCACAGAAAGGTCATCGGCATAGGTGTGCGCTAACCAAGCTGGCTGGCCGCTCTTCACTGGCCCAACGGGGAGAGAGGTTAGCAGAGGGTATTGATTCAGGGAGAACCTCATTACCTGCTGAATCAACATATTATTGCCATGTTTCACCCAGTCGAATTGTTTACAAGTGTCTTTAGTGCGGGCAAAAGCTTGTTCTGGTGGGCCACGACCGCATTCATTAGTCCCTGACCTTGGTGATTATGTGTTATCTGATAGGCTGCTATGTGGCTTGGCCGAATGAGCAGGGCCACTGGCCTGCCTTGGCCTGGGCCCATTATAACCCGACTCTTTTTTGCTCTGTTATTCTCTCCCTCTCCTGCTCAATCCCTCTCTCCCTCTCTCTGCGCTCCCTATGAATGTATCCATTAGCCTGGTGATGTGTAAATTGTTTTCACCTGCACCGCGGGCAGATGGGGAGCTGTGTCTCTGCAGTGATTTCCTATGCATGAGCTTTCTAATCAGCGAGAGAGTAAGACGATTCCCTTGCTCCTTGCTAGGAAAAAGGTGAGCTTGCGTGAGCATGCACAAATACATTACGTGCACACATGTTCTCTCACTCACAATTTGCAATCAATATGCATGCTGCGTTGTGGGGATATTGGTGCAGTGGCGGCAGTGACAGGGTTCATTACCGGAGCTCACCTTACAACGCCGTGATGGCTTAATGTCGAAGACCAGGCCTGGGCTCGAGTTGATCCTTGCACCCTGCTATTCACCAATTTCAGCCCAAGCTGAGGGATAATTTGACCTGAAAGGCTACATCCACATAAGAGCAATGACTTCCAATAACAGAGTCAACCGAGTGTGACCCACAGAACAGATGGGATAGGATGCTCCTCACGCAAACAAATAGGGTATTCCTTTATGCTTTACTGTCGATGTAATGTGAGTCTTTTGGGCCTCGGCTGGAGGTCTAGGTCAAATGGGCCATCCAGAACCAGATTGGCACTTTGGGTGTAGGAAGAGATGCTCGTTTATTTAATTTTCATTCCTCATTTCAGCCTGAGCAGATCCAGATCCTAACAGCAACATTAGTCGGATTTCTGGGAAATTTCTGAGACGGGAAAGGTGACTGGGATATACGATGGCTCAGTCTCCTACTCTGCTGTGTCTCCACACCAAACTGTCCCTTTCAGGACTTTGCTAAAACATCTGAATATCTTGACTGCTTTGGCAGTGAGTGACATCACAGATCAGCGTCACGATGCATCCATGGACACAATAGCAACAAACATTTTATTCCATCAGAGTGTCGTGATTTGGGGAACGGTGAGATGTAAAAAGTGGCGTTCAATGACCAGAAGAAGCATTGATTTTAATGTGCTCTGTAGGAAAACCCCCCACTGTGTCATATCCATGCGCCATGCAGCGGCGGCTTACGGCGGTGCTTTGTCATAATGTAGTCCCAAGTCTAAATCGGCTCCTGGAAATCCTTCATGTTACTTCTTACTTTTCATTTGTAGTTGACGTGATTACCGAGCTCACCAGGAATAATCACTTTTGGACACAAAATGCTAGTTCACGTCCATTGTTCACGCCAAGCTAAAGCAGACGGGCTGCTGCCAGACCAGGAGAATTACTGCGCCGGTTCCATAATGCTTTTTTCTCACTCACCTAACTCTGGGGAATACGGAACGAGACAAAATTTCACTTGGGGGTGGAATATCCCTTTAATAATTAATAAAAGAAATGCAGACATCATCCAATTCTCTTTAAAGCTTGTCAATAAATGGGATAATTTAATTTAGGCATATTATTCAAATATTCCTAAACTTAACCTTAACAATCCAAGGATCCCAACGAGGCCCTGTACAGAAGCAAGGAACACAAACAGCCCATGTGAATCTCATCATCTGTCAACCAAACCCACGGCTTGTTCACTCAGCATCACAAGACAACCAGCCACTGTCACTGGACCTGGGGAGTATTGTTCAAACCACAGGGAGGCATTGTGCTCTCAGACAGCACTCAAGACTTCCCTGATGTTTATTCCAATAAACAAGTGCAACAGTGGGACGGATCTTTGTCTTTCCCCCCCAAAATAACACTGGTGGCTGTTTGTCTTGCCACGGCTTTGCACACCCACTCGGTTCAGTTTTCCCCGTTAAGTTGCAACCAAAAAGGCAATCATCGAAAACTCGCTCCACTCGCTTCCATTTTAATGAGTCAGCTTTTATTTTAAGAACATTATAAAAGGGAACTGCGGCAGCTTTTTATCCACTTGATAACACTTAGCTAATTGCTGCCTCCTCATAGACAAAAATTCAAATAAGCCATATGCAGCCACGTGCGCACCAACAGGATTTCACTGAGTTTGTCTTATCTGTTTTAAAGTTGGCTGTGAACAGAAAACGTTTCCCTTGTTTAATAAAAGTCTCTGAAAACCCAACCGTAACTCTGACAAGTGCATACTTTTTGAAACAATCATAAAAGCCCTGCAAAATCTTTTTTACTCGTGTTATCAGTCAATTACAGAAACAAGTGACCACTGGTTTAACACGCTGAACTTGAAAGCTTTTACACTCTGATATAAAACGCTCTCTGGGGGAAAAATGTGTCAGACCTCAATTTGCAGTTTCACACTGAGTCACCTGGGAATTCAATGGGCTCTAACTGAATAGGATGTACAATGGCATTGTAAATGTTAGAATGTGTTGATAAATGTCGCAGTTAACCGTTTTCGTAAATGTCAACCAGACAAAACTATGAATGGATGATAATGGAAAAAAAATCACATCAAGTTCAATTTTAATTGTTCAACAATGGCTTTTTCTTCACGAGGACTGATCTTTCTGCGGTAGCCTCGAACGCTGCTTGGGTTTCAGGCCATGATAACCAGAGCTTTGGAGGGACAGCCACAAAAGGCAGATAAATCCATCAGCGCAGAGAGGTGGGCCAACTGTTCCAAGTCTTGCACAAGGGGTTGGCGGAAAGGGGAGGGGATGGAGGAGATAATTTAGCATTTGTGTAAGCTGTTTATCAAATTATTAACTGCACAGATGTTCCTGACTAGCTAGAGGCTGAACATGAGCTCTGCCAGGCAGGGGAACAAAAGTCTGAAGGATTCAATGGAGATGTGCACTGAATATCAATTTAATTTACTAGCTGTTAATTCTCATGCAAATTGTGACCTCTGTTAGGGCGTATCAATGCCTATACACGTTGTATGTTGTCAGAGGGGTTGCGAAGTGACAAAAGCATTGCAAAGACCCTGCTAAAAATTACAAATGGTAACATAGATGCTTTACTGCACCCATTAATTAATTATTTTAGTCTATAATGATAACACTTGGAACTAGTTTATGGATTTGCAGAGTTTAGTTTTATTTTTTTCTAATTTGAAGGAATTTTATTGTAGATGATAAATAGTTTGGTTAAATTGGAAGTTTATGACGTACGTTTTAAGTTCAGTCTGCATCTTTTCTGTACTTTCATTCATGGTTCTGTTCAACAGAGAAAGTAAGCAAAAAAAAAAAAAGGGGGGGGGGGAGTATGTGTATACCACAATCAGTCATTCACAATATGGTGGGCAATAATCATGCATGCATTGTATGACATCAAACAAAGCGTGATCGCGGGCAACATCCTTGGCTGAGCTCAGCTGGAACAGCAGTGCTGCAAGTCTCATTTTCTTCATCTCCAAAGTACTGCCTTTCAGCTCTCTGTAGCACAAACAAAAAGCCTGGCAACAACATCAATTATACATGCTGGAGGCAAACAAGGGGATTTATTTCACAACAAATAGCCTCATGCTGCGATGTTGAATGGAGAAGATTAGCATTAGACAAGGACAACAAAACTCCCCAATTGGACAGGCCTGGAATTGGGAAAATTGGTTGATTAGGATGTGCACTAGGAGGGGCTGTCAATTTCAGAATTGTAGCAAGGATGTGTACGGTGTCGTGGTTTTTAGAACATGAGCTGGAGGTATAACATGACATTTTAAAAGCTGTCATTGATGAACTTTGATAATGTAAGATGATTTCTGGGGATGATAAGCAGTCATCTGTCTAAATGAGATCATCAGTCTGTCAGAAAAAAAGGGATGCTTATCAGTCAAAAGACAAAAACAATCTGATGAATGACATTCAGAAAAAAATTAAAAAGTCAAGATACCACCTCTGTTAGTCAATATATATTGTATGTTAGTCAAGATTACATTGAACGCACTTTATTAAACTTTTATATAATATATAAATATAATAAACTTTTAAAATAAAGATTTACTAATTGTTCAACAAATGCACCAATTATGCAACGTGATAAAAACATTTTTAAGGTACAACTTAGTTGACCTATATAATCACGTCTCATTTTGTCCCATGTGCTCTTTGTGTTTACCAGCAGTATGAGCTGGAGGCAGTTACTATGGTAACCAGCGTAAACACGTAGCCTTTCATCCCCCTCCTCCTGCTCATCCTCCCTTGTCCGTGCGTGCTCTGCAGAAGCGCCCAAGCCAGGGGAAAATGGCAGACCCGTTGGCAGACCGGTATTTTGAAAAGATTGCAGCCATTCAGCTAAGCATGAATGAAAAGTAAGTTTTTCGCCGTTTTTTATCACGGAGGTGGTCCGGCCTTGATAAACCGCGGGCTCGAGTTGTTGCGTATACCGCCTCGTGGCGTCCGTCTGCCGCTTGAGTTCGACGACCACTACGCTAGCTTTATCCAGGCTGCAGCTAGCTAACAGCAGCGACTTTCGGTCGGTATTCTTCCTCGGGGGAGCAGAGCTGACTGTCGTGGATGAATATTTGTGCATTTCACGTTTACGATGTTTTAATGATTCGCATTTTTTATCAAGCGGCTAGGAAATTTGTGAACGACCATCGCTAGCATTGCTAGTTAGCCTAATATGCTGCTAATAGTGGTTTCAGTGGGTTACTCTCTCTGTTATGCTTGTGTGCAGAGAGAAACGGAGGCTGGAGCTGGAGAGGGATCTGTTTGCTTACTCCAGATCAGATTCAAGAATGTAAGTTATACTGCACTACAGCATATGAACGATAAGAAGGTGTTCGTATTTTCTATTTAAGGCATTTTCCCCCCATTTTAGACGATCTTTACTCACATATCACCTGTTCCCATTCACTTTTATCCTTGTTTTGTTATTAAAAACCACTAAACTGATTCGTGAGTCGTTCAGACAAGCTATAAAATTCATAAAATTAATTATTTCAAATATAGGAGACAATAAGTGATACATTTAAATAGGATCTTTAATGATTTTGATACAATCTGCATGTTACAAAGACTTTTTTCTGTTTTTCTTTTGCTGATTCTACATTTATTTTAGATAAACTTGGTCCACAGACACATACTGTTATTTTAGATATGTAAGCAGAAAAGTTGATAAGGATGATGCATGTGTCAGATCTTTTCTTATTTCTAAAAAACATAACTGGCAGATTTTGTTCCTCTTCTGTAATCTCTTTAAAGGTCTGACACTTCTTCTTTTGTCCAACACTTGTCTAATTTATTTGAACCATTTAAGTACTCACAGCTTATAATACTATCATGATCGGGTTCAAGGACTGGGAAAGAGAAGTAATGAAAAGAAAAACGTTGCAACACTCCCAGAAAGACTGGTGAACTATTGATCAAGACCTCTTTAGAGGATTATAGAAATTGTGGCTTTTTGAAAATAAATTCTAATGGAAAAAGTTTGATATTTTATTCAGCAAATGTATTTTTTTTATTTGGTTCAAGGAACAAGAGGGCATTTTTGGTAAAATGGTAAACCTGCCATCATAGTGATTTGTATTCCAGGTCAAAAGCTTGTGTTGATATGGAAGCTGTGAACATGATTTAAATTTAAATCATATTGTGCTTAACCTTTTCTTTGCAAAGTCTAGCTCTTATTTTTTTGACACTGTTCCCAGATAATATTTCTCTTCAATAATGGTTCTCCGCTGCTTTCAGCTTGCAGATAAAGAGTTCCAAACTGCGCAGCTATCTCAAAGAAATCTGCGACAGGGAAGCACGAGCGAAAACGAGAAACCTCGAGCTTCTGAGAGATGTGGAGAGGGTGGAAATTAGCATGAAAGAATATCATCCTGACCTCGTGCCCCTGCACAAACAAAAGGTAAAACACACATTTGTCCATTTTTATCAGTTCTGTGACCTAGATTTCATTTAATCATTGTTGTGAATGTTATTTTTTAAGAGACAGCCCTTCTAACTATATATTACAATAAAATGAACAACTCAATGGCTTCTCTGTGAATTAATATTTATAGATAAAATAAGAGACGTAAACAGGCTATTTCATTAGCTTACAAATGTGATGTGAAAGTAGTAAACACTCAGACGGTGCAATTTATCATCACCACAAGCAAATGAACAAGGGACAAAACAATGAGCCAGTCCGATTATCACTTAAAACTCAATGACGGTGCTTGACAGCTTAATATCAAATTAGCAAAATTGGCTAATTATGACTCACTGAGTTAATTACTCAATATAGAGACTCTGAAGTGCTCCAGAGGTTTAGTCATTCTCTCCCCTCAAGCAGTTGGTTTATTTCCTCCCCTCGCTTTTAGTCCTAAATGTTTGCTTCTGTTCTGATCATTCTGTTTGGGATCAGTTCTATGAATTTCTGAATATAAATCCTCAAAAAGACACTATGTATGTGTTTGCTTTTGTTGTGGTCGTGTAGTTTAGTTTTAAACAAACAAAAAAAGTTCTGGTTGGATCCTTTAAGATGAAAAAGTCTTATTTTTATTGATAAATGTTACAGGTTTGATGGAACATACTCACTCGCACAATCTTTGGTGATTGTCACAAAGTAATTCATTTTTTAAATTTAGAAATGGACTGATGTGGTTTTTCTAAAGCCGATACCGCTGAGGTCACATTCAGCTGATGGCTGATGTGTGCTGCTGATTTTTTTTGGCCAATATCTAGATTTTTTTCATATTATTTGCCTGCTAAAGTGTCAGACAAATAAAAACAGTGATTGCGCAACATTCCCAAATCCAAATCAGTTTCTGAACTCTGAATTTAACAAACTGTTGAATCTTAATTTTGTGCACGGCTTGGTAATAAGACCAAACACTTAACCAAAGTTAACCAAACCAATCAACAAACCTACAAAACAGGTAAGTAAAAAGAAGTTGACAACATTGTTGTAGAGCATTATTTAAGCAGGTGATTTTCAGCAGTACCAGGCTGCCCACAGATGTGCCCGTTTTAATTGGGCTCTACTAAAGGGGTATATCAACTGATGTGATGTAAAAACATGGTAAATATCAACCTATCCCTACTTAGTTTCGGCATTGCCTATACATTCTATTAGAACTAGAGGTCGACCGATATATTGAACCTTTTCTAAATCGGCCATCAGCCGATCAAAAAAATAAATGACAATCAGGCACCTGTGTGGCCAACTGCCGCCCCTACTAGACTGAACAAAGGACCCCAACACACCGTGAGCCAGCCTACTCAACAGCACTGTCCTTATGTTGAAATAAATGGTAATAAAACAATGTGAATAAAAGGAAGGAATAGATTTTATGTTTTACTACAATGTGGTAGTGTGCTTTACTTATTTATTTTTTTTACTTGAAGATTCTACCTCGACCAGCCACTATTTAGCACCAATAATTCCGGGTGCTGTTTGATTTTCTTTCATTTAAACACTAAAAAAAAACTTGAATCTGTTCTATTTTCTGTTGTTCTGAGACTGTTTTCACATTGTTAATGTTTTGAGTTTGTTTTATATTTAAAGTTCAGTAAATATTAAGAGATTTATTAAGTTATTTAATTTTTAATGCACACAGGGAATGTTCAGTTGTCTTTCACAATCAATGTGTTGCTAAAACGTGTCTGTCTGTCTATCTATCTATCTATCTATCTATCTATCTATCTATCTATCTATCTATCTATCTATCTATCTATCTATCTATCTATCTATCTATCTATCTATCTATCTATCTATCTATCTATCTATCTATCTATCATCTATCTATCTATCTATCTATCTATCATCTATCTATCTATCTATCTATCTATCTATCTATCTATCTATCTATCTATCATCTATCTATCTATCTATCTATCTATCTATCTATCTATCTATCTATCTATCTATCTATCTATCTATCTATCTATCTATCTATCATCTATCTATCTATCTATCTATCTATCTATCTATCTATCTATCTATCTATCTATCATCTATCTATCTGTCTGTCTGTCTGTCTGTCCGTATAGATAGATAGGTAGATAGATAGATAGATAGATAGATGATAGATAGATAGATAGATAGATAGATAGATAGATAGATAGATGATAGATAGATAGATGATAGATAGATAGATAGATAGATAGATAGATAGATAGATAGATAGATAGATAGATAGATATAAATATGTCATCCTTAATAATTGGCTTTAGATATTGGCCATCAGCAACAAAATTCTTTAAAAATTGGTATCGACCTTAAAGGGACATTATGGAAGTTTGACAGCCAAAACATGTATAGAAATAATAAATTTCTTCTTCATACATTCTCCTGCAATGCCCTGGTCCTGTAGAACGAGTCCTGGCATTTTTACTGTGATTGTCTGTTTTTCTGTAAAATCACAGAAAAAGAGAGATGCTCGGGTCGAGCAGGCTGCTTCATGCGTGTTCACGCTCAGGCATCGCCCGTAGCATTTGCTATCCGTAGTTTTAGCAGCAGAGAGAGGGGCAGTGGCAACACAGCGACTTTGTCGCTGTTCCTAACGCCTAGTGATGAACCTAGCTACATTTCTGAGGACCCTTAGCTACTTTCTTCTAGATATTTCCTGCAAATTAGCAACACAATAGCCATTTTCGCTCCGAACCATTTTTTGAACGTTGTTTCAGCTGTCATCACGGATATAAAAGCTACAGATACAGAAGACGTTACTGGCGCTTTAGCTCACCTAGTTTGAAGACGGACTCCCATGCGGAAGATCCGGGTTTGAATCTAGATGTGAACAAAATTTATTTAGAGTTTATTTTTTACATTAATGGTATATTTTTTACAGTAAGATGCCCAAATTTTTATTTGACACTCACCGAACGGCATTGAATTCACAGATAAAAAAGATGTGGGTTCAACTTTCATTTTGGAACAATTTTTCAAGCAAGGGAAGGGAATGATCTGTGAAGCTGATGGACTGACCCATCTTTGTCGGCTGTGCTGAAGAGAAAGGTACAGAATCAAATTATTTAATTAATTAGCTGCGCATTCTCCTGTCCTCTGTCCTCCGGGCCACACACACACACACACACACACGGAGCGGACTGTCTCAGCTGTTATTTTCGTTAAGGAGTGTGCACGTACAGCATGCGCGCCTCGTGCACGAGCCTACTATTGAAGCTGCCGTTACGCTTTTTGCCTGAGGGGGCAATCGCGAGCATAAAAATTCAAAACTCTGTAAAGTCCCGTTAAAAAAACTCATATCGGTCGGCCTCTAATTAGGACGTGCTATCTCAACAGACTTTCTCATTTTTTTTAAACTAATTTTCTTTGTTACAGGCTGACTTTTTAAAAAGGATCCATAAATTCCAAGAAGGAAACAAGAAGATGGAAGCAGAAATGGTGATATTAATATATAAATGTTTTTAGAAATGTGGCTGATAAATATTTATATTTGGAATTTGCATAACTGTATTCAATAAGAATATGCAGCATTTCATGCATATTATATCTGGTTACTAGGGATGCAGTGATATTAAAACATGAGCTGATATCAATATCTGATATTCATAATGTCGTTATGGCCGATAACTGATATTATTGACCAAATGATTTACGCATCCCAACCCCTTCCTATCCCAAAACAAAAACACAAATGGTAACTAGATGGAAATAAATATGGGTTGTTAATATCGGACCAGTTTTACTATTCAGGCCGATACTGATAAAGTAAAAATTGCCAGTGTTGATGCCGATATGTCGTGCATCCCTGCCTGTGACTACAGTGATTCGTGCACTTTGCTAGATCCTTCTATTTTGAAATGTTTACAAGGTCTATGCAAATTCCATCTCTTTCAAGTTGTGCTTTCTGATTTTAGAGTAACAAAAGAAAGTGGACATTATGCCTGGTAAATCTGTAGAGGAGTCTACATTTAAACTGTGTATCTGTAATAGCACAGGTGTCTAATCCCAGCTGCTGGATCCGTATGAGCGGTGTAGTTCAAGCCCATAGCTGCTTTCTCCCTTCACTTAAAGCAGTTAAAGCTCTTTTAGATGAAATGTCTAAGACATCTCATAATAACTTGGAGCATGCTGTCTAGAGCAGTCACTTGTAACTGTCGGCAATCCCCCCGCCCCCCTCAGCCTGTCGATATTGTAATGAGCAAAATGGTACCGTCACTCCATTATGCATACAAGCCATTGGCTGGCAGTGTGCATGTCCCTCAGGCTGCAGCATTCATTAAGGAAAGCTTACCGGGCTGAAAGCTGGAGACAGATGATAACGGGATATGATTTTCATATTTAATACATTCCTTGGAAGAGCACACGCGTGCCGCAGATTGATAGAAGAATCAATTGCTACTTTAGTGAAACACTTTCTACTTTGCCCTGCAGCTACCGATGGAATCACTCAGCCAAGAAATTAACTTTTCCTCTTTTTTACCTACTTTGTGGATCTGCTGGGCAGGCTGCATGGTTTACAGTGAATGTTATTAAGCAGCTAACTGTTTGGTATTTAAGACGCTTATCAGAAAAGAAACAGAAGCCATGCTTTTTGTTGTTATGCTTGGAGGGAGGCTTTTTTTTTTGTTGTTGCTTTTGGCATTTCTCTCTCCCTGCCCTTGGTGACATTGCAGACATGAATCAAAACTTGTCTAAAGGATTTTTTTTTGTGAGATTAAAAGTTAAACTGCTAGTCCTGACGCATTCCTATGAAATATGTTTTTTATTGAAATAAAAAAGAATTTCCTAAATTAAATTCAAAATCAAGAATATTTAGGTTAGTTGTGTTAAATGTATTTTAAAGGGACATTATGGAAGTCTGACAGCCAAAACATGTATAGAAATAATAAATGTCTTCTTCATACATTCTCCTGCAATGCCCTGGTCCTGTAGAATGAGCCCTGGCATTTTTACTGTGATTGCCTGTTTTTCTGTAAAATCACAGAAAAAGAGAGTTGCTCGGGTCGAGCAGGCTGCTTCATGTGCGTTCACGCTCAGGCATAGCCCGTAGCATTTGCTATCCGTAGCTTTAGCAGCAGAGAGAGAGGCAGTGCCACTTTGTCGCTGTTCCTAACGCCTAGTGACAAAGCTAGCTACATTTCTGAGGACCCTTAGCTACTTTCTGTAGAACTTTCTTCTAGATATTTCCTGCAACTTAGCAACAAAATAGCCATTTTCGCTCCGAACTGTTCTTCGATTGATGTTGTTTCAGCTGTCATCAAGGATATAAATGTTACAGATACAAAGGACGTCACTGGCGCTTTAGCTCACCTAGTAAGATGTCGGACGTTCGTGCAGAAGACCTGGGTTTGATTCTGGGTGTGAACATAGTTTATTTGGAGTTTCTTTTTTACATTAATGGTATATTTTTTTACAGTAAGATGCCCAAATTTTTATTTGAGACTCGCCGAACGGCATTGAATTCACAGATAAAAAAGATGTGGGTTCAACTTTCATTTTGGAACAATTTTTCAAGCAAGGGAAGGGAATGATCTGAGCATGCAGGAGGACTGACCCATCATAAACCTTTGTCGGCTGTGCTGAAGAGAAAGGTACAGAACCTAATTATTTAATTAATTAGCTGCGCGTTCTCCTGTCCTCTGTCCTCCAGGCCACACACACACACACACACACACACACACACACACACACACACACACACACACACACACACACACACACACACACAAGGGACTGTCTCATTTTCATTAAGGAGTGTGCACGTACAGCATGCGCGCCTCGTGCACGAGCCTACTATTGAAGCAGCCGTTACGCTTTTGGCCTGAGGGGGCGATCACGAGCATAAAAATTCAAAACTCTGTAAAGCCCCTTTAAACAGCAAGTTAACAATTTCTACTTGTTCCTTTTGAAAAACGATCAGCCAGTCTGAGTTTCACATGCAGACTACTTATGAAAATAGTCTTCTACTCCTATTTCCTACATTAGCTGCTAATAGAAAATAGCTGAAGAAACACTCGGGTCAGAAAAAGCCACACAGATCTACGTAACGCTAACATTTACTTTCATGTACTCGCCCATCTTGGCTCGCAACAGGGAAGGCTGTTGTTGTTCTAGCATCCAGGAGAGAGCAGCGTACGTCGCAGCTAGTGGAAGCTAGCCGTTAGCATTAGCAACTCCACAACGTCTCAGAACTCCGTCAAGCGTTTGTTATTTGTGGAGATAAAACGTCAACATTGCAGAGCAAACGGAGACAGTGGAAGTCATGTTTCTGTTAGCCAATCAGATGCACGATGTCCCAATATCACGAATAATAATGCGCAAGACTCAAAATCCTGCCGTTTTCTCTAACCCTTACACTCCAACTAACGTCTACGTCTCAAAACAGGGGCACCAGAGCCAGATCTACTCAGAAGGCATTCATTTATACAAGAGATGTCAGCAAATGTACTGAAAAAACGAGTGAACGAGAGCTTTGAAGGAATACCTTTTTAACTTGTAAAATATAAATAAAGCATTAAGATATTTTAAGGTGCAGAACGAATGACATTTCTCTGTCCGTGCAGGTTGAATCTGTGCACGAACGGCAACAGAGCCACAGCTTTCACTCAAAGAAGAGTTTTAAACAATCATCAGGAGGAATTTTCACCGGCCAGCAGACCTCCCCAGGGCCTGACACTGAAGCCGGCACTACGAGAGTACACTCACACCAGGCGTTGCATCGTTCACCCAATCACAGCGTGCACTCCCGCGAACATCTACCAAGTGGCCTTTTGAAGAACTTCAGAGTTGTCGGAGAGGATGCCAGTAAGCCAGCGCATTTATCAGATGACATTTCAGGCTCAAACGATTCCCCCGACGGCGGTAATTTGAGTGACAAACATGAAAGAACGTCGGGGCTGCTTCCATCTGTTCGCGCCTTAACAGGCACAGCTGGCAGCGTGGCTTTCGGAAGTGAAGATGAACGAGAAGCTTCACCCCCGGTGACCTTG
Organism: Nothobranchius furzeri; assembly: GCF_043380555.1. Lineage (NCBI taxonomy): Eukaryota > Metazoa > Chordata > Actinopteri > Cyprinodontiformes > Nothobranchiidae > Nothobranchius > Nothobranchius furzeri. The sequence goes on from NC_091758.1 coordinate 36,074,066, forward strand.
ACGGGGTCTGAGAGGAATCCATCTCCCGGCAACAGTAACCCTACGAGGGCTGAGAATTCCCCTGCAGAACACGCCGACTCCCGAGAGGTCGCTCAGGAGCCGCTCATAATGGCAGATGAAGAGAGAGGTCTTGGCCATTTGATGCCTGAAACCACTTTTGGAAAAGAAGCTCAAGAGACACCAGGTATGCAGGGATATTTCCTCCCCACTACCTTGTTGTATCTTTTCTTTGCCTCCACAGAAATCCACAGTTTATAGCACTTTCTTTTGCCCTTTGAAGATGAATAAAAAAAACAAGTGATACGATGTGGTTTGTTTACATTCAGATAAATGTGAGAGTGTCGGCGATCCAAGCTCGGATGTGCAGTTGTCAGAGAGCAGCGCCAGTGACCTGACAATTTCTCTGACACAATCTGAGCTGGAGGAGGATTTATCAGAGGATGTAGCGCCCGAGAGAAATGCCTCTTACAGAGAAAGTGATGTTCGCCGTCCTGAATCATCCCTCCACTCCAGCGCGTCTAAGAACACATTCCAGTTACGCAGCGGATCCTCAGCACCAGCTGTGACCTTCAAACGGTACAGTACGCATAACTTAAGACCTCCATTTCCCAGATTTTTAAACACTTGGACTTCACGCCACACATTGTCTTCTAAATCTAACCTAAGAAAGCAAACATTCTTCCCTCAGAGCCACTAAAACCGCTGCAGCACTCTTTAGAAACATTACTTCTGATGGAGTCACAGTCCCTGTCACGTGTTGTCTGTAGCTCCGCATTAGCGGTGATGCTAGTGGCAGTGATGTATCTAGCAGGGAGAGCTCAGGACCTGTCTGCAGTATTGCTGTAATCCAAGATAATGCTGTAACAGAGCAATTTTCTGCTTGAGAGACCTCAGGAAGTCCCCAGTGGAGGAGGAAATTGTGGCACCTTAGAGTGATCTGGAGGGTGGGCATGTGGACACCACTCACAGCCACAAATCCTTAGCATGATGATGGCTTCTGAGTTGAAGCATCACTTTGGATGGAGTCAGGGCCACAGAAAACCCCACGTGGATGTTTGTCTGCTTTTGCCTAAGCATCGTAGTTTGTTCTTTTTCATTGTGTTTGCATTTTCTGACCGTATTTGTTTAATTCTGTTATGTTATGAATTATCCTGATTACTCTGGTTTTATCTGAGTGTATTTGCAAATATAAAGAACCTCTCTGAGCGTTTTCCAACACAGAATCAGCTTCAGCCTTTATGCGTTTCAAGGATTATATTTTCTCCCCGAGAGTGCGGCGTGTTTGAGCTTTGCAGCGTTTATGTGTGGTCTGCTACTTTTTTTATGGTCTGACCCTAAGAGGAGCTGCTGTTAGCCTGTGTCGGAGAGACGATGGTGGGGGCTGCAGCTTTTTATTGTTAACACAGAGAGCCCCTGTGTGTGAGGAGAAAACCAGAGGCTTTGATGTAAAGCTCCGAGCGCATCCAGTCTCCATCCTCTCCCATAAGGTTAGAGTTTACATCACTCCCTTCCATTCAGGACCAGGCCCATTATTATTCCTACTCCAGCACGGCCACAGAGCGCAAGACTGAAAAATTGTCTGGGTTTCCTCTCAGAGGGGATTCATAATGGCCGTCCTGATCCACAGACTTTTTTCCTGACTTTAAATTGTTGTTATTTTTTGGGTCAACATAATGTCAGACAGTTAAGCAGGGTGTTTTCAGACACTGTAGCAACAATAAAAATACATAATAAAGAATAATGTCATTGCAAACTCATTTGGACACTGTATTTCCTGTAGCTTGACCGATGTGGTTTTTTTATTGCCGATACCCGTACTGATATGTGCTGCCGGTTTTATGGCCGTTATCTAGACATTTTTGTATGCTTAACCCCGGGTTTCCACAGGAGCCGTCAGCAGCACGTTACTGCAGCAGCACGTCTTGCTCGCTTAAGCTGCTGCTTGGCCCTTCCCACGAGACGCGAAGCAGCAGGGGAGCAGCTGTCACCGACCGAGCACGAAGTCACTCGTCAGTAAACACAACAACAAGCAGGAGAAAACTACAACATGGCTCCAAAATGTTTGTGTTTTATGTTCTGTCCATTTTATAATCGCCAATACGGACCTGAAAAACAAAGGAGACCGCTAGCTAGGTGATAACTTCTCACGGGGCCGCACAGTTAGTAACTTTTTTTTAAAGTATAGCAACCGGAAGGCAGTACGTTCTTTATTCTGAAAATCTCGGGAGCTTCTCTCCATTTCCGCGTCCGATTTCCTGTCTTTCCTTCCCCAAAAATGTCGAACTTGACCCGTTTCAGAGGCGTCGCGCGTAGAAAATAGAACCGGCGCGTAAAGGCCGCGACATGCTGCTCCTGAGACGCGGCCGACTCGCGCTGCTGACGGCTCCGGTGGAAAAGGTTCTGTTGACCACAGCGGTTCCTATCAGCAGCTATGATGTGCTGCTGCAGTAACGTGCTGCTGACGGCTCCTGTGGAAAGCCGGGGTAAGTGTGACACTAGTAACAGCAGCAGGTCCACGAGATTTCTGAACCTGAATCAGTTTTTAAACGCTACGTTTAACCTGTCTTCATTTTGTGTACTGCTCAGTGTTAAAATTAAACATTTAACCAAGGTTAATCAGACAAATCAATAAACTGGATAAGCAGTAAATATAAAACAGGTCAATAAAAAGAAAAGTCATTAATGATTTGGAGCATTTATTAAGCAGATGTTATTCAGGAACCTCAATATACCATAAAGAAACAAAGTGTAGTTTTTACTGTTAACTCATTCGCTGCCAGCGTTTCTCACCGTTTTTACTGTTTCTTTAAGAGTCACAGAACGTTGCGTGCTAGGATGATGTCGACGCCAAAACAACCAAAACAAAGAGGAGACTCACCTCTAACGTCAGGAAGAGTCCGCGCGTTTCGAGCGTTACCCGTTCTTTCATAATCCGTTGTCGAATTGTGATCGGCAGAAGCTTTTCCGGTTTGCGACTCACTTTTTTTTTTTACAGCAGCGGCCCAAAACGATCTCCTAACACACGGATTTTCTGCTTCCTGATCACGTGATGTGTGACGTACGCGGATGAAGATTGGCTTTAGAGCTGAGATGTTTGTTCTCACGGTGCGGGGGCTCGTTCCGACGCCCACACAGTAAAAAAAATGCAAATGACGACTTTAGTCGTTATTGGCAGTGAATGAGTTCATCTCTGGAAATATCCATGAAATGTTGTTGAAAATGAATTCAATGATGCCCAGTTGCTGAAACATTATGGCGGCTTCGTAACATGATACAACCATAAAAATCAGGTCTAAACATTATGGGAGCAAGGCTAGGGCTGTGTCCAAATTCAGGGGTTGTGTGCTCATGAGGTCGGATTTTAAGGCCAGTGACATCACAGCGCCACGGCGAAGACTGTCCAAATTTAAAGAGTGCTCAGATTGCGGTCTTGAAATCCGTTCTTCTTTTCCTCGATTTTGAGAACAGGTGCGGTGTCGTGTCCTCACCTCTATAAATCCTGCGGGATATCACACAGATGGACGTAAAGTACAGCAGCGTTTTCATGATTTTCTGTACCCCAAATTACTCACGTCATGAAGCTAGTTTAAGTTGACATGAAGTTGGTAAGAGCTTTCAGACATAAAAAAGGTAAATAATACTATACCAGCGTATCGTTGCGTCTCAGCCTGACAGACAAAATGTGCCGGCGGTACATCTGCTGTAGATCTTCAAACTGTAACAAAACAAGGAAAAAGTTTAAAACTTGTGTGAAAGGGAAGTATGGGCCTCTCAAATTAGGCCACTGCCCCCGCGACCCGACTCTGGATAAGCGGATGAAAATGGATGGATGGATGGATGGATGGATGGATGGATGGATGATGGATGGATGGATGGATGGATGGATGGATGGATGGATGGATGATGGATGGATGGATGGATGGATGGACCTGTGCGAGCTCCATTTCTGCAGCTTCTTAGTGCGGTAGCAGTTGCTAGGTGACAGAAGGACATCTGCCAAGGTAGGGGCAGGACAATTATTGATTATTATTATTAATTATTAACTATTGTTAAGGCTAGACTGTCCACATGCACAGCTGATAACGTCCTGTCTAGCCAACACGGAAGATCAGGTTCTCCTGAGACCAATGAGGACGGGTACTCATGGGCATGCAACCCCTGAATTTGGACACAGCCGTTGTCTCTGGGTGACGCCATATTAGATGCCCTGTTTCCTTCTACGGGAGCCTGTGAGGACAAAACACATTTACCGATTTGTAACAAACGGTAACAAAACTTTTGCCATTCATAAACGTTGTTTTACACTTTACCTCTTTGGTCATTGCCAGTGATGAAAGGGAGTCTGATGTGCTTGTCATATTCCTGTAGGTTCTGCTCCCAGGCAGTTGTGGCCCTAATGGCTATCCATTGGTAAGGTCTTACTCTAACACAAAAATACTGCTTGCTTGCGGTGATTTAGGTATGCACTGTCTCCTATCGCCAGAGAAAACACACACCGTCACTTTAGTATGACATTCTGCAGCACCTGGCTGCCTGCCGATGTGACCGACTTGAAATCAGCTCTACTAAAACGGTATGTTGGTCGATGCTGAACTATTACAAAGTGGTAAATATTGGCCCGATTTATCAGCCAAATATATTGGTGTATTTCTAATTTCTTGCTAACGTTTTGTCTCATGAAGTTATCCTAAAACATTTTCCACATTTAATGCTTGGACCATTGGAGATGCCGTGTTGGTGTTAGTTGTGGTTCCATTATTAAGCCTATTTTTATCCTCCCGGCACCAGTCGGTGAATTTTCAGGCTGTTCTGTGTGCTAAATCACCTCAGAGTCAGCACTGTATGTATTAAAGCAATAATACCTCTGACCTCTTCCACCGGGGCTAACGACACACTCCTGATGACGTTGACCTGTGGCCAATGGCAGCATCTAAGGCAAGGTTAGAGACCTTGACCCGAAAGCTGAAAACAATTAAACTGGAGATGTTTGCAGGAAAAACAGTTAATTCACTTTCTCATTAAATATCTAAATATCTAGTTTTTCTGAAGAATGATTAATTAAAAGGGGAAACAAAAGAAAGACTTTGAGGTCTGCGTTGGCGATAAGAAAGAGAAAAGCAAAGAAAAGGCGCAGGTTTTGCCTATTCTCCTTCAGGCTCTCTGAAGTGGACTTGGCACAGATGGATTGCGCACTACAAAATGTCATGGATACAATTCAAGCTGCCAGCTTAATCAGGATGTTACCAGGAAACAACCTGCAAAAGAAAAGGGGGGCGATTGTTTGCTGACCCCTGACCCCAGAGCGTATTACAGATTGTCATAAATTCTTTTTGGCCTCTCTTTATGGACGGCGGCTCAGAATCTCTCTGCTTGGGGTTTCTGGGAGAATTCAATGAGGGCCACCCAGAGCTTAATGCTGAAGAAAGAGATGGATTCTCAATATCCACATGCATTAGGCATCCATTTCTCATTTTGTTGCCTCACACAAGAACCAGATTAAAGTATAAATCTCTCACCAAAAGAATGCATCCAGAGCCCCGCCCCCTCCTTTTTCATTTTTACCTTTCATTTCGATTTCATTCCTGTAATGCTTCATTTACATGATAACTAATTTCACAATTGAACTGAATTAAGTCATTTTTTTACTTCAGTGGTAACAGATAACGCTACAGGTTTCTGCTGCGAGTGCCAGGTGTCAAAGCTTTCACGTGCACCCTGCTATTACACGTGGCGCTGTCAACAGACACGGTGAAGTGTTGAAATCCCGCTTTGTGGCCGTCGCTTTTTGACGGCCAGATTCTCAAGAAGTCCTTGAGTACCTCAAGGAAATTGCCCGGAAAAATGCATCACCTTTTTTCTTTCCGGATATAGCAAATCTATCGATCACATGACCTTTTTCTCTCCTCCTTTCAATGTTTTTTAGCCTCTCCATGGAAGGACTCTTTAATCTGCTAGAAAGCATCGAAGGGCGACTCCACGATGAACAGACCCTCGTGTACGGGGATTCTCCGGCTGATAGAGGACAATTCGGTAGAATTATCAGGTACATCCGTTCCTTTCTGCAAACTTTACAATCTTATCTCCCTCCTCCCATCTAAATGAAGTCCCATGTAAATTTATTTAATGGTCGTGGAGCAGTTTGTGCGGATGAGAAAAACATATTATCCTTCTGCTGAGGGCTCTCACATTAGATGAAGTGTCATCACCATCAGGCGCGCGTCTTTATTTCTGAGGGGTTTTCAAACACATGTGATTGTTATAGAAACCACCCAGCTGAATTGTTACTGGGGAGTCGAAGAGACGGAGGACCGGGGATGTGTTTCATTAGATTAGGCGTGGTTTTTAGAAGCTTTGTCAACATGACTCGGTTACCATAATTGGCGCTCTTGTGGGGAAAAAAAAGCAAAACAATAAAAAGAAAACTTCCTGTTTTTATGCGTCTTCACCAATTTTGTATGATCATATTTACAGGTGACGCTGTAAAAATGGTGCAAAAGTTCTTTTATGTCAGTAATAATTCTACCTAAATGGTTAAACTAATATGACAGGGCTTCCGCGGGTCCTTAAAAAGTCTTAAATTAGCTTTTCTAAATTTAAGGTCTTAAAAATCCTTAAAAATGACAAATAGTCTTTAAATACAGCTTTCAAAGGTCTTAAATTACCAAAGACCCAATAAACAAGATTCTTTCATTTCTATAAAATTTTCCTGAATTTTTAGTTGGTGTTCAGCATTTTTTGGCGTAAGCGGAACCGTTCACATTCAGTTGGTTGTGAAAGGGGGCTATTTTTAGATGAGCACATTAGCTGGTTAAGCTAGTGGGAGCTTGCGCCATGGGGAAGTGCAAGTTTAATGGTAACTGGATGGCTAATCCTACGTTTGCAATGTGGTTAGCACCGGTCCTAGGCAATAGCTGGAAATTATAGCTTAAATTTAATTTTAAAAATAGCTTAAATTTGGTCTAAGTGGCCTTAAAAAGGTCTTAAAAACTCTTAAATTTGGCTCCCTTAAACCTGCAGATACCCTGTATGAGATAAACTCGTGCCATGCAAATTCAGATGTTTCAAATCTTTATTGTTTTAATTGTGATGATTATGATTTACGTTGTTAAAAGGTTCAATATTATTGGCTCAAAGTTTCACACTAGTTAGTGAATGAATCCAAACACCTGCAAAGGGTTCCTGAGCCTTTAGATGGTCTCTCAGTCCGAGCTCCTTTCTGAAATAAACAGACTTTTGCTTAGTTTACTTGCATGGGTGTATTTTATTTATCACTGGTAGCTCTGACTTGGGACTTAGCTAAAGGCGCCATAGCAATCGCTGTCTGCTCTGTATGTATCGGGCAGGCTTTGTGACGATGCAGCAGGCTTGAACGATGAGGAACTGGAAGCTTGTGGAGCAGTCGTCCTTCACGAGCTTCAGAGGTTGTCATGGAGCACAGAAACGGGCTGTCTGCTACCACAGGAAGTCGTGAGAGCGCATCAGTCCAGCTCTGAGCCTAATGAAATCAGGTAAGGCTCGTGGTTTCTATGTGAGCCCAAAGCCAGGAACAGGCATCGCCGTTTGGAATTTTCCTTTTTTTTTTGTCTCTAGTTGTTTATTTGTATTTTTTTTCCAGTTGAACAAACTGCTTGAGTCATTCATTTATTTCAAACTAAAAGTTAAAGAATATTTCACTAAAATGCTAAGATGTTTTGAGTGTGTAGACGTTGCTGCTTCCAGGGTAATTCGGGCCAAAAAAAACATCGACTAAATTCATAGAAATGATTTACAGGAAAAATTCTCAGACAAAATGCTGGTATGTGTGATCTCTTGTTTTTATTTTTTGTTTATTTTGTCTTTACCAGACCCTGAGGAGGGTCAGTTATTGAGATATTGCATGCTTGATGTTTGATCGGTCTTCCTTGTCCACGAATGCAAAAGGTCATCTTCGGTGTCACCTCCCGCGGTAGCGCTGCATGGGTGAATGTCATGAGTAAATTAAAATGCCCCTATCTGAGGCTTCCAGTCCTTTTGGATAATGAGTAGTTACACTCTGAGCCGAATCTGTGTTCTGCTTCACTTCTCTATTGATTTCACCGAGACCTTTTCCTTTTGTGGACTCGATTCTAAGAGACACATCTGGCTGCGCCGCTCTCTGGAGATGCCAGCGGGCCGACCTCCACTTTTTATCCAGTTTTTCAGCTTGAAACCATATTCCTTCTGTGTCTGCTCAGTTCTGTCTGGAAATGAATCGATATTCCATAGCTCCGACGCTGTTTAATGATGGTAAAGAAAGCAGCTTTACGAGATCCACCTTAAAAATAACAGTCAGACAAATATAATACGTGTTGCTTCAAACGTCTTTGAATTAATCCTGATGTTTAAACCTTTTATTCATCCAACAAAGCATTTTTTTTACTCCTCGTGTTTCTCTTCCCCCATCCCCCGCCGCAGCTCCAGCCTTCCTCCTAAAGCCGCTCGGCTGTGGGATCGCTGGTTCAAGCACGCCCTTGTGCTCAAGGAGCGCCGTGTCCTCAGCACTGAGCGCTTGGTCCAACTGTTCACGCCGCTCCTGCTGAAGCGTGATGCCGCCTACAGCCAGCAGGTAGCGTCAAAGGCACACACACTTCCCCAACACACACGCACACACACACACACACACCCAAATAAAGGTCACATGTCCACTTATGTTTGAAGTCAGATTTGTTTGTTTCCTTTTGCTTTTAGATATCTGGACGCCGTTTGGCTCCACACTCATCTGCTCCACACATTAACCTAAAGCCACTCACCTTCAGCTTGGCTTTTTCCATCTCATCTCATCGAGCTCTAAAAATACTCAGATTTAACCAGATTTCTCTACTAAACCTCCCTGCACTGGTTTTTGTTCAAAACGTTCCACATATTGACCTTGTGCAGATGAACAAGACCCGGGAAAGAAACGTCCTGCATGATAGAAGAGATTTTTTTTTATGTTTCCTGTCCAACTGTGGAGCAATTCATGTCATGCATTTACACAGACCCGTATTACTGTGGTTCTCGTGGCTTAGATATCTTGCTGCAGTGTCCCCGACGCAACGAGAGGCAAAGAGGTAGACTGTAGAGCCTCTTGAAAGTATGAACTGACAAAAGGAAGAGGGCTACCTCCATCTACATCATTGTGTCCAAGTGCATCAGGAGAAGCCCGAGTGAAATCTTTCTCTTCCTTTATCGCTCTGCGTTTCTCTCCATCTATCTCTCTCTCTTGTCCTCCATCTCTCCCTGCATGTCTCTCTCTGTCCTCTCGTACAACGACTTACTCTCTCCACACACCCGCGTAAACAGACATTTCCATTCACGTCCTGCCACGCAGCCCAGCTACTCCAACAAATGGGAGCATGCAGCTCGCATGCACACACTCAAAGGGGCCCTTTGAATATTCAAGTGCTAACAGTTGCATTCATTGATATTTAAAATGCAGTGGATCTGCGAGAGCCCTCAGCTCACGGTACATTTGACTAAATCTAAAAAAAAAAAGAACAAAGAGGGATTTTAGGGACAAGGATCAAGACAATTTTTATTGTTCAGCAGCAATCAAATCCCGAGTGGCAAACTCAGATTTGCGTGTTTGCTTCTTCTCTCCTCTCAGAAAATGAAAGTCGTATCAATTTTCTTTTTTTATTTCGTTTTCCTGTGACCAGCTGATAACACCTCACAATGTACTTTAAGTTTGCCGCTGTCAAAGTCCTCCTGATTGTCCCCTTCACATTAGTGTTCATTAAAAGTCCTAAATGGCCTTCCGAGGCTGAGAGGCAGGCTTTGATCACAAAAGAGATGATGATGATGGCAGGATTTGATATGATGGAAGGAAAAAAGGAATCTGTGTGTGGCATCTCAGACACAGCTTTCTTAATTGTGGATCCTCATCTCCACGGAGATAAAAATGAGCTGGAGTGGGAGGAAGGAGAGCGGTTTTCCTCAAATCCTCACAGCCAAGAGGAAAGATATCTGAAACGTGTTGCACATTAACGGCAGGGTGATTGCATTCTTTAGAGAATTCTCTAATCTCATGGATGAGAGGAGAGGGGTGTGTGTGTGTGTGTGTGTGTGTGTGTGTGTGTGTGTGTGTGTGTGTGTGTGTGTGTGTGTGTGTGTGTGTGTGTGTGTGTGTGTGTGAGACGGGGGAAGAACAGGAACAAAAGAGTGTGAAGTTATTCTGACTTTTTGTTTAACGAGTGAGAGAATTTGAAGTTATTGGCTCTCGGTGTTTGAACACGCATTACGGCCGCACCTCTGGGTGAGCAGCCGTGGCCAAAGTTCAATTTAACGCTTCCTTCACAAAATGAGAACAATTAAGAGTGTGGTTTTAATTTGTGCTGCACGCAGGCCAAAGTGTTGCTGAGGACACTTCTCTCGCGGTCCAGTGAGGAGTGCCCCTCGGCAGAAGACGAGAGCGACTTATCTTCTGTGCGGGGTCCTTCTTCTTCTCCCATGGCTGACACAAATGTGAAACCCTCCCAGTCAGAACACAAGCAATGTGCCAAAGGTAACTGGAAACGATTAGTTATCCATGCATGTGGAAAAATAATAAAAGCATGCATAATTTCACTTTTTGCAGACAGAATGTCCCTTAAAGGGAGGATGGGAGTTCCTGCAAAAGCTCTTCGAGCAAACTACATTTTTAAAAAACAACCCGAAGCTCCAACCCCTTTTATTCATGCCTACAGAATGCAGGAGAATTCAACAGATCCCGTCAAACAAACATAAAAACAAGTCCGATATTGGCCTACCATTACTAACACAAAAAACACATTTTCTGCTATTTAAATATTAGAGATGTCCGACATTATTGGATGATTTTGGCATTAAAACATAACATCAAAAACGACATACTTACTAAACTTTTTACTCTTGACGCTACAACGCACATACTGTATTTACATCAAACTCTGCAGCTACTTCGACTCCCACACAAAATGTCTAAATATGACAGATTTGAGGTTTCGTTTTGGAGATGTTTTTGCTTGGTTGGCACAATTGTCTTAACTTCAATCGAGGTAGTTTTCATATTTTGCACAGATAGTGTTTAAAGTTTATATATGCATGTAAGGAGATATGTGATGTTATTCACCTAATTGTTTTTTTTAATGAGGGTGACCTCACATATGCTAATTTTGGCCTGGTTTTATATCAGTGTCAGAACTCCAGTAGGCTCCATTTGAATCCCTTTGGGTTACCATGACCTGGATGACTGAGAGCCTTCATCAGCATGATTATCTATCCTTTTGGAATCATTGTTAACACCCTTTCCACCATAATTCCTAATGAAGTGCACCAATGTAACCATATAACAATTTAGTATGCTAGCTAGCTAGCCCAGCTCTGGCTTTGCTTCCTATTCAGCTGCACTAAACCGAGAATGCATAATTCATTCACAAAGAAGGGTATGAGCAGCGGGGCAGAGGGTTGGTCAGAGGGCAGGTATGAGCAGCGGAGCAGAGGGTTGGTCAGAGGGCAGTTGGATGGATGGATTAGATCCAATCATTAATAACAGGATGTTCACAATGATTGGATGAGGTTATATTGCATTTAAGATGTGATTAAAATTATTCAGCACTTCCAACAAAATGGCAGAAACACATCTCCGACTACACCTTTAAAGTGATGGTGTGTATTCTTCCTGGCGATAGGGGGCAGTACATACCTGAATCATTGCCATCGTCGTCGTCTCCCTCCACTTATCCGGGTCCGGGTCGCGGGGGCAGCATCCCAACTAGGGAGCTCCAGACCGTCCTCTCCCTGGCCACCTCCACTAGTTCCTCCGGCAGGACCCCAAGGCGTTCCCGGACCAGATTGGAGATGTAACCTCTCCAACGTGTCCTGGGTCGACCCGGGGGCCTCCTGCCGGCAGGACATGCCCGAAACACCTCCCCAGGGAGGCGTCCAGGAGGCATCCTGACCAGATGCCCAAACCACCTCAACTGACTCCTTTCGATCCGGAGGAGCAGCGGTTCTACTCCGAGTCCCTCCTGAATGTCCGAGCTCCTCACCTTATCTCTAAGGATGAGCCCGGCCACCCTACGGAGGAAAGTCATTTCGGCCGCTTGTATCCGCAATCTCGTTCTTTCGGTCATTACCCAAAGCTCATGACCATAGGTGAGGATTGGGACGTAGATCGACCGGTAAATCGAGAGCTGAATCATTGCAAGCAAGCAATATTTTTGCATTTGAGTAAGACCTTACAAACGGATAGCCATTAGGGTCAGAAATCCCTGTGAGCGCAACCTCCAACAAAATGACAAACACATCAGTCTTCCTTTAATCACTGGCAACGAGTGACGAGGTAAATGTGTAAAACAACGTTTATGAATGGTGAAAGTTTTGTAACCACTTGTTACAAATCAGCAAATGCATTTTGTCCTTACAGGCTCCCGTAGAAGTAAACATGGCATCTAATATGACATCACTTGAGCCCCCTTCAGACAGGCCATGAAAAACGGAAATGTTCCGGAGTCTGTCCGTAAGACCTTTGTGTCTGAATACAAACATCCGGATAACGTTTTCCGTAGTTAAACCGGACGACGCCCCTAGTAACAGGTCCGGACTTGTCACGGACAGGGTGGCTGCTTCAGACTGGTGAGGTCGAGTTCCGGACAGGGAGGAGGGGGAGGAGGAGGGGACCGGGGGACACTGTGCGCACCTAGATATCCCGCTCCTGTAGCATGCGGCGAACCATGGCAGCTCGCCTCCTACGGTACCGCCTAGACGCGCGTCGGAGCGCTTCACACCGCTTCAGTGATTCCTTTAACCATTGAGCTTCATCATCCAGGTCTCTTATGCGTCTTCGTGTGCGCAGAATTATGCTTAAGCGCCTCTCAAGATAAAAATCACGAGGCGCTTATATATAGAAATGATATTTTCTTCTTCTTAACATGAGTCCGATTCTACCCCCACCACCCCCCCTGCCGCCGTCAGACATCTGGAACTTTTCCCTGCTGTGTGAACGCAGCCGAAAGGACAAGTTCCGGTACAAAAGTGGTGTGTCTGAAAACACAGTTCCGGTTAAAAACCGGATTGAATTGTCCGCAAATGTTCCAGAATGTCTATCTGAAAAGGGCTGTAGAGACTTAGACCCGCTCCCATGCATTTTAGACCTGAGTTTTTTGGTTATATGTTACTGAGCCGCCAATATTTTTCAGCAACTGGGCATCATTTCATTCATGTTCAACATTTCACTAGATATTTCCAGAGAATAATGGTAAAACTACACATTGTCTCTTTAATAAATGAAAATAATTTCAGCACACTTTGTTATGATCACTTATAGCCTAGCTTTCATGCAGCCTTCCATTGAGACCTAAAAAGGGACCCCCCCCCCCCCCTTATTCATTTCTGCCCAAGACTCCCTTCCTCCCTACCGTTGATTCTCACTATGTGCTTCCCTTTCTAACAGAACTACAAAGCTCTGAAGAGGACAGCCAGGACGAAAGCCCTGTGGAAAGTGGTCCTATTAGAGGTAAAAAGGCATTACTGGTGCCTCAACATTCACACTGTCCTTATGTTGCGGTTTGTTTTTCTTCCCACTGCAGTGAATAATGGGCTCTTTTACACAATGGCTGAGGCAGGATGATCAAGGTGAATCCAGGGTCAAAGTCCCACCTGAAGAACTGCACTAGTTCTCTCTAATTATCTCCGAGAAAGCACTAGCCGCGCTTCCAGCCTGGTCTGAGGCATTCTAGCAGGACTCATAATTCGCTGGTCCAGCATAATGCGTCTGCTTTAATTGTCAGGGCGCCGGGGTGGGCAGCGCCGAAGATCTGTCATCGGCTCTCATTATCTTCTAAACAATGCTCCGGCATGGCTCAGACTTGAGAAATACTAGATGTGACGGCATCCTGGAAGCAGCTGGTGCGCCCATCCCTTAGCTGCACCTCTGAAATGTAAAGCAATCCTGTGTTACCCTCGGTTTGTCAGATTTCCAACTGAGTTTTTCATGTGTCCGCGTCCCCTAAGGTGCACAGCCAGCCAAAGGAGTCCAGTTTCCAATCGCTGCACTTAATCAAAAGAGCTATAACTAGCTAAAAACATGACTAAAGGTTTTGCAAGGGAAAGGTTTGCTGTGCTGAGCGGCGTCAGTGTCACAGTCAGATACCTTGACCTTGGAACTGATAGTAATTGCCGAGACATGCGCGCCTGTCAACTTAGAGGATATTTGAAGAGAATGTGTAAAAACAGTGGCTGCATAAAAGATGCTTGGGTGAAACAGAAACCATTGTTGTGCCCAGCAAACACTGTGTGCTTTTGAGAAAGTGATTCCAAACCATTTATTCATTTAGAAACTATGTGAAACTGTGTTTGATCAGAAAGAATCTGATTTATTTCTCTCGTAAATATGCGTGGGTCTTTATGTAATTCTGTTTATTTTTTTCCTAGGGATGTAAGAAAATATTGATGCTCTAAAATATTGCGGTATACCTTGTTATGCTGAATCAGTATTAAAAGTAGCTTGTCGATTTTTTATTCTAGAACTTACATGCAAACATTTACTGTATTTCTTTTGTGTGGTGCAAAACTCCGACCACTAGATGGCAGCAGTTTTTATCGTTCTGACGGAACCGCGATAACAATGATGTGTCTTTGAATCGTTGGCCTGGTTTTTCCATTGAAGTTCACTCTTAATGATGGCAAATACGGTCTGTGTTCTGTACTGTGATATTTATTGTATTGCTGTATTCTTGCCAATATACACTCCTATTTTCGAAAATACCGACTCTTTAATGTCCTCAAATACACATTTTTTAGTGTGTGTGTGCGTGTTTTAAGGTCTTTCACCGACAAACAACAATACTTGTTCTTATTGAGAAATGATTGGTCAGGCTTAGCCGCATATGCATGCTGAACGTAAGCATTTTCTTCAACCATCATCGCCTGCATTAGCTGCAGAAAGAAAATCACTGATAATAAACAAGTGGGTCAGATAAAACCAATTCCTTATATTTGTAAGGGGTTAATTTACATCTAATTAATGGACCATAAGACATGAGATTCCATAATGAATATGGAATCAATCTTGTGGTCCTTTGGGTACTTTTAACCAGAAGATTGGAACTTTTTATTGCAGGGATTATGTAACACTTTGTATTAACTGAGAGACAAGAGAAGAGAGAGTCACCTTTAAAACATTTAAGAAGATTTATTTCTAAACAATTTTAAACAAGACTAACTCTAAATTGTAAGTGATGAATGGATCTTGGTGTGAATGAGACGTGAGATGAATGGTACCATTCATCTCAGTGATGGATACACATACACGTGTATGTGTCAGTGATGCTGTAATCAGAACTCTCGTATCCGGAGAAGCAAGTCTGAGGTGTTGTGATGTTTTAGCCTGGCAAGCCAGACTAAATAAATGTATTATTTAGTCTGGCAATGCTCCATTGACGGCTCTCGGTTGTGGGGCGGGGTTCTACCGTTGTCTTTCAAATGATCTCCGCATTCCACTGGACAATGAATGTGACATACTCTTGTTTCACTCTGTTGCATCGTCCCACCCACCAGGCATATAGAGTGCCCTGATTGGCCCACAAAGCGGATAAAGCTCTGTGATTTGTTCACTAAGCAGATAGAGCACTAGGATTGGCCCACCATTATGGACCAATCACAGCTCTTTATGTGTTTAAAACCCCTCTAGAGAGCTGTGATTGGCCAGCCAGAATGCTGTTGGGGCTGCAGAGGTTCCAGTGGAGCGTTCCTAGACCAAACTTTGCAAAGCAAGAATTTGGTCTAGTTCACTAGGCTAGTGATGTTTTGCTTTTAGCTACGATCGGAGTTTCATAAACACATTAGACGCCATATTGTCGCTCTACACACACCCTTAGGATGAGACCTCCGTACAGATCCAGAATGCCAGGTACTTGAACTCCTCTTTCGGAACTGGAGCCGATAAAACGGCGTCAGCAGTACGACAGACCAGTCTTTGGATTGTCTCCAGATAAAAAGCGGCAGTTGGTTGACAGCGTCAGATGGACCCCCTTTGAGTCATTGAGTTCAGCTTTTATTCTGAAAGGAACCGTCGCTTGGTTGGTAAAAGCAACAGATTTTATCCAGCTTGTTGGTTGTTTGCTTAAAAAGGAAGTCCGAGTGGCCGGTCCGATACTCCTCTTAGCATGCGGTGGACTCCAGTGAACTGTAGAGAACTCAGAGAACTGAACTAAGATGGCGTGGGGACCGGTTTTATTAATCTGGATGTTTTGATTTCTGGTCGAATCAAAGTTGGCAGATTTAGAAACACCACAGAGACTATGCCACGCTTCAGAAAGGAAGGTTCTGATTGGATGAGTAAAAGCAATGTGTCGTGCGTTTACATTACGTGTGATCAGCATGTCTAGTGCAGCTAGATTAAAGCATACTAATCATAGCATTGTCATTTCACAGTTTGGTCAACATATTAGTGACTAACACTTTGTTTGATTAGCTTTATTAAAAATAGAGTTCTTTGATTTATTAAAATGAAAGAGTCCTTTGTCTTCATTCGTCCCTTGAGCTGGAAAGGAAGCAGTTTAGAAGCAAATGCATGACCTTGAGGCAGTCTCATGCAGATTAGTTCTGTGTCAGAGGCATCTGTGGAGAGAGGGTAAATAACCTTCGGTGGAATAGCACCTCCATCACGTTACATATGTCAAAGGGAGCATTTGCGTCCATGGCCTCACCCATGTTAGCCTGTGACTGCAGAAGGCTTTATGGATGTTGCAGCTAGGAGAGAGCAGAGTGCATCTCGGCTAGTAAAAGCTAACCACTAGCATTAGCTCCACAACGTGGCAAAACAAGTTCTGTGTTGCTTGTGCTCCGTCTTCTCAAACCCCCCAGTGAGTCGCGGCGGATGGCTGCTCGGGTTCTGTTGGAGGATTCTTCCTGTTAAAGGGGAGTTTAGTCCGTTTAGTCATGTTTGTTTGAGGGGATTGCTGTAAAGCCACTGACACAAGTCGATGCAGTCTAAAATGAAAAATAACACATTGATGTTGCATTCCTTTACCAAAGAAAGAAGACCAAAGGAAGGCAGTGGAAGAGTTGCTGTTAGCCAATCAGAGTTGAAACGTTTGCATAATCATGAATACTAATGAGCAAGCCTTCTATTTCTGTCGTTTTCTGCCAATCTACCCCTCTGACAAACTTCTACCCTCTTGAAACAGGAGCTTTTTTCCCCCACTGAAAACAACTCACAACGCACTCATTCATACTGAAGACACAGCAGATTTACTGAAAAAGGGAGAAAAAAACGAGTGAATGAGACCTTTAACATAAAACAATCATTACTTTCCTGAAATGAGACGCTGGGATAATGTGAGATGCTGATTTCTGTCCCTTGGAGACGGTTGCCCCATTCAGTCGACCTAAATCAACATTTCATCTGCTTTCACCCACTCTGTCGAACACAAAACCTCTGCTGCTGTTGTCTCACCAAACAGAAACCTTCGAAAGTTGGCTTTTGAGCAAATATTTGACCACAACTGTGTGTGTGTGTGTGTGTGTGTGTGTGTGTGTGTGTGTGTGTGTGTGTGTGTGTGTGTGTGTGTGTGTGTGTGTGTGTGTGTGTTCTTCTTCAGAGACTAAAGCATATCAGTTGCTCAAACAATCAGCCATGCAGGAAAGGCTGCAGAGTTCTGAGGAAGAGGAGCTGAGTGGCTTTTCAGGTAAGAGATGAAGTCTCCTCTTCCATCTAGTTCGGGAGGAGCTCGGGCCTGATGATTTCCTGGAAAGTAAAGATATTTTCGTAACTTTGCAGTCCTTTAAGTCGAAAACTGGCGTTGCAACACTCCTTGGGCTTCATCAGAGTTGTCGGTGTAAAGCCGGGCGTACACTGTGCGACTTTTTCACTCGCAGCGTTCAGCTTCAGCTCAAACTGTACGACTTCCTCGCAGGGCAGATCTCACGAGTCGTGTGCTCACACTGCACGACCCAGTTCTCAGATGCGACCTGACTGCTCACACTGTACGTCTGGTAGCAACACGTCGGACCTAAAAATATGCTAAAAATAGCAGTTTTTACGCAACACGTCAGACTTTTTTGTCTTGTTTTGCCTGTTGTCCTTCGGGAGTGCTGCAGGAGGACACACAGGGATTTATGGGGGTTGGATGAGGAAAACGAAATAAAGAAAGTAAATCTGTGTTTTGTGATCAGTTTAATTTGACATGAACACGACAAACACGCTTTCCTGACAATCTTTGTGAGTAAAAAAACGTGTAGAAATAAAAAGGAACAGCGTGTGTTATTAGGGAAATAGCGGGCGAGCAGTGTTGATGCAGGATTGCGCATGCGCCGTGAGCGGTTCTGACACTTTTTGGGTCGCAGCGCCGCTTCAACAGTGCGATACCCTCACGAGGGACGAGCGAAATATTAAACACGCCAGAAGTCCGTGCGACCTCACGACTGCTGATCAGCAGCTGGTCACGTGGTGTTAATCGCCTCTCGTAACCCCCTGTACACTACACGACCGCTCGGCGCTAAACTCGCCCCGATGTCGTGGATTCTCGCACGACTGGGAAATCGGCTCAAAAAAGTGAAAAAGTCGCACAGTGTACGCCCGGCTTAAGTCGAAAACTGGCGTTGCGACACTCCTTGGGCTTCATCAGAGTTGTCGGCTTAAATGTGCACAGTAAATGAGCTTGTGATGAGATCAATCAAGAATCAAACGGTTTTATCTGGGCTGTTTGCTCTTTTAAGGAATAAATCATGGCCATGAAGAGGACCTGGGGAGGGCCAAACGCTCCTCACATCAAGACCCTTACCCTCGGTAAGAACATTGTTATTATTCAACGGGCCACAGGAAATGGGCCACCAGACACCAAAGTGGTTGATGTACATTTGCATGGCGGCTCTCATAATTCCCTGTTCATTTCCATAAGATCAAGGGGGCGCCACCCATTAACTCGCTTACAAAGACAAAAGGCCCCTAAAGCCCCTCTTACTCACTGTTAGCAGGGTTCAGCCAGGTTTTAGAATTCAAAAGCAAATCAGCTGTCGCGAAAAAATAAATTGGAGCCATAATCTGACTGTTTCCTGGCTTGTTGTCAGAATGCAAACAGATCATGTCAAGAAGAGAATCACTGACAACTGTTTCCGTAGAAGGGGACTCGAGGGCTGATCAGGACAAACGTCCTCTCGTTTGTCACCCTGGAAACATTATTTAGGCTGCACAAATCAGAGTAGCAAGTGGACGCGGAAAGAACATCTAGTGCTCGTTGGAAACGCGCACCGTCTCGCTTACACGTGAAAATCAACAGAACTTCATCAAATCTGCGACTGCCGTTCAGATCCTCGGAGCGCCTCTTCACTGCAAACCCATTTGGACGGCGGTAATGGCTGGGTAAACGTTATGAGGAATAATCTTCTCTGATTTCATGTGATTACCGGGGCGACACGCTGACACACGGGCTGAAGCCCGCGCCGCCACGGCCTGGCAAGCAGGCGCTCCAGTCTGCCTATTAGTCCAGGGAAGGGCCTAATGGCCCGGCTCTATTGTGGTCCTCGATGTCTGCCCCTGCCAGCGCCACTGACCAACGTATTTAATAAACATGAGCCAATTTTGGGCAAAAAATCCCTCTCAGGTGGTGCCCGACTCCCGGTCAGTAATGTGCATGTGAAGTCCACAAACGTGTGATTAAGTCAAATTTGCAGGAATGAGGTAGACGTAAGTAAAATTGAACAAATGGGCGGATTTTGATGCCAAACAGCTTCTTTGTCTATCCTACGTATTCCACTGATATTTCCCATTTGACTCAATGTTTAGGTTTAAGAAATGCACTCGTTTTTGTGCTTTGTTGCTACCACAAGTCATCTGGAAGCTTAGCACTTCAGCAGAGCACTTGTACCAGCCCTTACCTCCTCTCTCTCTCTCTCTCTCTCTCTCTCTCTCTCTCTCTCTCTCTCTCTCTCTCTCTCTCTCTCTCTCTCTCTCTCTCTCTCTCTCTCTCTCTCTCTCTCTCTCTCTCTCTCTCTCTCTCTCTCTCTCTCTCTCTCTCTCTCTCTCTCTCTCTCTCTCTCTCTCTCTCTCTCTCTCTCTCTCTCTCTCTCTCTCTCTCTCTCTCTCTCTCTCTCTCTCTCTCTCTCTCTCTCTCTCTCTCTCTCTCTCTCTCTCTCTCTCTCTCCGTCGTCCTTGCCCCTTCTTCATCCTTCTACCCCTCTCTCTCTCTGTCATCCTGTGTTTTCCTCTTCCTCCTCTCCTTCCCAATTGTTAATTATTTGCTTTATTTTGTCAGCGAGCTGATGAGTGACTTCAAAAGGAGGATTGAGCTGGACTCAGAAATACAAAAATGGCCCCGTCTCTGTTGTCTTAGACAATAATTATGATTTGCCTGTTAAGCCTGGACCACAGCAGAGGGATTGTAGTTTAAAGCAGAGGCTTTGGTACAAAAATGCATTTATAGCCCTTTGTGAAGCTCCTCATTATGTGTGGGCTCGATTCATTAAGTAATTGGTTTGCAGTTGTTTACATGAGTATTAAGGCCTTCTATTCAGGGCCTTTGAGAGATACATTGTGCAAATGCTGCATGTTATGAATGCAGAATGAGAGGCGGGGGGGGCAGTCCTATTGGCCAAACACGGCTCCCGGCTGAAAAGCAAGAGAAAAGCGCTGGGTGCTGCTTTGCATAGTAATGACTCGGCCTTAATAAGCTTTACAGATTAAATACATGCAGTCTATACAAGATGCAAGGAGATACTCTTAACACATTTATGTGTGCTCATTTCTCTATTATGAAGTTTGAGAGATTTGGAGTCTTTTATGTGATTTTTTTCTCTCCCCCGCTCGTCTCTGCTCTCTCCCACACGGCGGTTTTCGGTTTGATACCTTTATGGATTGTTCTGTTTATTGTATTGTAACTTGCCGGGAAAGCGACTGATCTGCAACAGTTATTAGGGATTTGTCCATTATAAATCTTTTGCAGTCAAATCACTTTGTGGTTGAGTGGTGATGAAAGGAATAATGCACGACGGAGCGAGTCTTAATAAGCAGCTGCACTCCATGTAAAGACCACTTGTTCCCCCCTTTTGTATGCAAGTGCATGCCGCTGCTTCCTCTCGTGCAAAGAATCATTGTGCCTCTCGCTATTACCGGCTTTTCGGATGCCACTCCCTTCTCGAAGTACATATTTTTATTTATTTGGTTTGTTTTTTTAAGCATATCTTCCTTTTCTCACCCTAAGATAATCTTGAACGCACGTGTACAGACGCAGAAACGCTGCAGCCCTCTGACGGGATGATGAGTGTTGCGCCTAGAGCCTGCTTGACAAAAACCTTGACTCGACCATTAGCGGTTTACAGCTTTGCTTTGGACAACAGGATGTGCTCAAGCATTCGACCTCAAATCACTCTGTGTCAAAATCAGAAGCTCTGTCTCCCGCCAGAACCCTCCCTCCGCCACCTCCTCCTTCTCCTCCTCCGCCGCGATGGGCAGGCTGTGTGACGACTCTCTGAGAGGACAGATGGACGGTTGAGGGGAGGATGTGTTTAGGGAGAGAGAGGGGAAAGAAATCAGGTTATAGACGGAGACGGAGGCACTGAAACGTGGATTTCCTGTTTTAGATCCTAACTAATGTAAAGCTATTTTTATTCTTCTCTGAAAACTTGTTTTTGAGAAGCAGATGTGTCATTTAAAGAGTAAATAATGTCTAATTTGGTCTCATGTGTTGCATTTATTTTAATGCATTGCACCAGTGCAAAGAAATAAGATTAAAACAGGACAAATAAAGAGAAGGCGCCATTTAGAAGGTCCAGCCAGAGGAGGTCACTGTCCCACACTCATGATGAACACATATAGATACTAATAATGATCACTTACTACCTTTATTGTGATGTAGATCTGTAAAGCTTATAATTAACAAAGCTCTCTTTCTCATGTATATATGAATAGAAACAGGAAGAGCCGCCCTTCAAACATCCTCTGCAGTGCCACCAGTCAGCTGGAGCCTGTTTTCTTTAAGCTGCAGTTCCCGCTCGGCGCCAGCAGAGGGCACTCACACGTTAGAGAGCGCCCACTCATGCTGCCCCCACTGAGGGCTACACCCTGCCACCATTCAGGCCCGTTAGAGTACATCTAAACGGAGCCAAAACAATGGTTTTTTGCAAGGTCACAGCTGGAATGGGAGTAGGAGTTGATGGGAATGTTGAGGTGACGGGTCTCCCTTTACCTTTAGACAAGCACAGCCGAGCAAAAAGTGCTATTAGCATTTGTGCGTAGGTGGCAGGAGCTTAAAAAAATCTAGGGTAAATAAAAGCAGCCTCCAGCAAATGCTTGATAAGCATTATTTTCTCTGACAGTATTTATTTTCTGAAGTGACGCTATAGAATAAAACATGAAATGCGTATTCTGTGACTTAGAGCTGCTTGGTCAAGACTTACGTCCCACTTATCTTAAGTTACATGTTTTATTTAAAGATTGTTTTGTCTTTAAGCTTACACCTGAGCACTGATGCGAGTGAAATCAGCTGGCAGGCCTTAATCCAGTCAGATGTAAGTAAATAAAGGAGACGGGCTCTGTTGGGTCTGACGTGGGGACAGTTTTAAAGGTCTTCCTGCACACCGATAGAAAAACTGTTAAAACGAGAGATAAACAATAATGTGGAGCAATTTCAGAATCCAGACAAAGCACATAAACGCAGCTCAGATAAAGAAAGACCATTACAGTAACTGTAATTTGCATAATTTTACACATAATATCCAGCGCCTGCCTGTCAGAGCTTTCAAACACACACGCGCGCGCAGGCCAGTTCTTACGTTTTCAGATCGTTGCCTCAATTAAGGGAAACTCCGCAGAAGATGAACCGGCATAAATGTTTATGGAAACGGAATATTCGATCAGCGAGGTCAGCTCCAGGCTGGGCTCTTTGTGGTAATAGCTCTGTCTTGAAATCAGTCCCGTCCCTGGCTGAAGTGGAACAGCTGATAGGCCGCTCCCGTCCTGTGGGGGAAGTTCGAGCAAAGAAAAAGCTCAATTTACTCTCCAAAACAGCTATTATTGTGGCAGAGGAGAGGAAGTAATTGCGTGGATTATTGCTGTATTTTTCGGGATTCGCCGTCCAGCAGCTGGAAATGGCTGCATTAACTGTGTTGTTTTGTTAAGCTTTATTGTTTGTACTTTCCTCTTGTTCAGTGTGGAAAGTTGGACGTACAGGAGGCGGAGTTTCTCTGTTTGAAATGTGGAAATCACGTCCATTGTTGCATTCGTCCAAAAGTTTCTGCACAAGGACTCCTTTGCTTTTTAGATTGAATGTTTTTGTTTTTTCTACCAAGAAAAACTTGTTCGCCCACTGAAAACATAACGAGACACCAGTTTGCAGACATGGCTTTAACTTGCATTTAAAACAAGCCTCTCTTTGAAATTCTGTCGCTTTCACTTTTATTTGGACACTGTTAAGAGTTTTATTCAAATGATCTTCTTATTTATTTTTTCTCGCTTGCCTTGCATGTTTCTGTCACGATTGGGGGAAGGTACCTAACCCAGGACATGCAGAACACAACATGTGGTGGGTGTATGTGTTGGCAGGAGGAGGGAGAGGTAGAGAGCCGGGGAAGCGCAGGAGAGGGAGCAGAGGTGGAGAGAAGCGGGGCGTCCTGGTGGATGGGGCACTGGGTGAGATGAGAGGTGGGTTATGGCGGTGGTGATATGGTCCGTGTGCTGAAGATCCAAAATCCTGGTAGAGGTCAGAATCCAAGGAGGTCGACAGGAATCCTGAGGAAGGGTAAATCCAATATAAGCGCAAACACTACGAATAACATTTATCCTAAAAACACTAGAGATCACACGAGTGGCTGGTTACTACCAAAACTGAGGCAATCTTCTGGCGTCGAAGTGTGTCCACCATCCACCTTAAATAGGAAGGCTCCCCGCTGATTGCTGATCAGGAACAGCTGGGCCACTCCCTCTCCTGGCAAGAGACTCACAGATGGTTATGAGAACAGGAGTACTCACCCCGGCTCATAACAGTTTTATATGATTATATTTTAGCATTGTTTTCATTATTTAATATTATTATTTTACTGTATATATGATTTTATTTATTACTTATTTTCTAACTTTTGTCCCTTATATTAGCTCTTTTATTATGTTTTTACTCATTTTAATCCAGTGTTTCCTCTGTAGGGGCCCTCTGCCCCGGGAGCGGTGGTCGACTGTAGCTTCCTGGGCGCTCTATAGGCGGGGGTCTATGCTCCCCCTCCACTGAGCGCCCTGACTTAGTGTGGAAGACCTGATGCTGCCGGGGCAGACGGCTCCTCTGATGGCGTTTCCTTGCCTTACCTTACTTGGCTCATCTGGACTCAGCCAAATATAGTTGTGTGTGTGTGTGTGTGTGTGTGTGTGTGTTAATGTTTTTAACCTGTTATGGGAATTTGGGGTCATTTTGTAAAGCACTTTGTTTGAAAAGTGCTTTATAAATAAATCTGATTGATTATTTCGCATTTTTGAAAATTTCAATGGTTTCAACGGTTTCGTGTGAGCAAACCCGTCATGTAGGAAGTCCCATCAGCACGTGTTATGTTCTCACGATTGTTTTGGGCTCTGCTGTGTGTTGTTCGCCACACAAAGCAATCTGCTCCCAGTTAGGAAAGGGAGGTGCATCTTTTTCCCTCATTCTGTCTCGAGTGGCGATACGGAGTCGACGGCAGCAACGGGAACGGAGCCAAAGTAATTTGGTCCTCACACTCGACGTACAGTCACATGTGCCAAGACTTAGCTGAGGGAGCGATGAGGAGATGAGGGTGATTGAGAGGGTGACAATCAAAGAGGTCACGGATTGGTACTGATGCAGACGGGGGGACGTGCCGCGCGGCTACGATTCGCTCGAGCTCATCAGTGGAAAAGTTGACGCCGTTTCGTGCGTTTCTCGGTGTCGACGCGGGTCCGAAGCAGATGACAGATGAGCCGTGTGGTTGCTAACCTGGGAGATGGTGAGGATATATTGTGGGGATTTGAATGGGCTCTGTGATGATGTAAATTAAAGAGGACGCCTTTAAAAGTAGGGGGGGGGGGGGGCTTATTGCATATGCATTGAGGGAGATCAAAGCCTTTTCTGAGGTCACACATTTACATAGTGATATCAGCAGAGCTATGGGAACCTGGCAACCCTCTCTCTAGACTATTTCAGAATATAAAAGGCCTTGTGGAAGTCTTTTGGCTCAATTATAAAAAAGGAAGTTCCCTTTGCCCAACTGTCTGAGTGCAGCCAGTAAATCTAACCATCTGAAATGAAACAAGTAGCATCAAGTCATTACATTTTTTATTTTTCTTGTGGAATTTTATCTTTTTTGTGCAGTACATTGATTTATTCACACACATTCTCAGTAGGATTCCATTATGGGTGTGTTGACTGGTAGCAAAGAGATTTATTTCATTTGAAGGATTTATTTTGTGTGATATAATAAATGACTGAAAGAGTGCCTCTAACTTTCTGTGTTTCCAGGAAGGAAAACTCACAGGTTTTTTCTGCTGTGCCATCAAAAGGTGAGGGTGTCAGAAATATGTTGATTATCTAAACGGATCAGCATAAAGAGGTCTACTTGTTGAAGCGAATGCAAGCGGTTACCTGATGAAATGTTTCTGTGATTGCTTCTGGACCTTTTGAGGAAAAAAGGACCTTGTAGCCAAGTTCGGGATCCTGAAAGTGTCTTTTGAAACCACCAAAAAGCATTCATCACGATCGAAAATGTAATGTTTGGGTTTTTTTTAGACGTGTTTCCATTATAGGAGTTCTCAGAAATTTCTGAGAGAGGGGAAGGTGAACGAAAAAATACTCTCAGCTGTTGTGTCTTTAATCAAAATAGACCCTTTCAGGACTTCATGAAAATGTCGCCATCTGTTTGGGCAGTGAGTGATGTCACCGATCAGCGCCAAAAGGCGTCCACGGACAGACGTAGCATTAAAAGTTTTATTCCGTCGACGTACGCGTAACTAAATCCATTTGAGAACCGGGAGAGCGATGTTTTATACGGCGCTCTGTCGGAGACCATGAAACAACGTTGAGGGATTTCGGAGTTTAGAAACAGCAAATTTAATTCCATTCCACTTCAACACCAATTTTACAAATGTCAGCTGTTTGGTGACATCTGCTGATGTCATTTCCTGCTGAGTTACAACCAGCCAGCAAGAGTTAACCACAAGTCCCGCCTAGCGACTTTACCAGAGCTTTAGTACACATGTCCCCCGACCTTTTCCAAAGTCAAGCTTTGACCCCTGCCCAAAACAAAATTATGTAATATTAAATAGATGCTGGTTTGTGTTGAAGCCTGTTTCGCATTAGAACATACTGTAAAGACCCCCCCACCCCCACACACACCCCACCCCCACACACACTTTTAAAGCCAAAACTACGTCCGTGCGAGTACATGCCCCATTTCAGGGACGCCATTGGTTGTATTTAACTCATTCACTGCCAGCGTTTCTCACCGTTTTTACTGTCTTTTTTAAGTCACAGAACGTTGCGCGCTAGCATGATGTCGACGCCAAAGCAACCAAAACAAAGCGGAGACTCACCTCTTACATCAGGAAGAATCCGTGTGTTTCGAGCGTTATCCGTTCTTTCATAATCCGTTGTTGAATTGTGATCGGCAGACACTTTTCTGGTTCGCGCCTCACTTTTTTTTTACAGGAACGGCCCAAAACGATCTCCTAATACATGGATGGTCTGCTTCCTGATCATGTGACGTGTGACGTATGTGGATGAAGATCGGCTTCAGGGCTGAGATGTTTGTTCTCTCAGCGCGGGGGCTCGTTCTGATGCCCAAACAGTAAAAAAATGCAAATGACGACTTTAGTCGTCAATGGCAGTGAATGAGTTAATGTAGCGCCTTCTAGGGTTCTGCAACCCCCCAAGGTGCTTTACAACACAACAGACACACACATTTCCACGTGGAAGGCAGGCTAATGCTGTGAAGGTCCAGAAGAATGACCTGGAAGTTCCGATAGTAGAAACGGTTCTGTTGACGTCTCTTAACTTGTTTAGGGAACAGGTGGATAAAAATGGCGTTTGTGACTATTTTAACGACTGCGTTCACGTCTCCGGAGAGGGTTTTCAGCAGTATGGCTGACTCAAACTGCGGTGATCTCTGTTGAAAAGTTAATGAAACCCCTTTTTCTGCACTAAACTAAGTTAGTTGTACTTTAAAATCCAAATCAAACATTTAGTTCACCTTCGTTTCCTTTTCTTTTGTATTTTTCAAGGTTTTTTTCCGGATTCAGATGACAGCAACTCGGAGATTGAAGCAGCCTTACGCCCTCCAACGTTCAACAACGACAGCTTCTATGATTGATGTTTTTCACAAGCTTGTTTGCAGATGTTCTGTATGAGATCGCTGTAGACGTTAAAGCCAGGCAGCTCTTGGTTACTTCGCCCCTGACCACAGTTTTAGTGGTCTGCATTGTAAATCGTATTCACGCTATATTGTAAAAACAAATAATAAAGTTGACAGCTCTCACGCCAGATAAAGTACGTGAAGAGTTGCCCAACGCACCGATGTTAACCCTGCTTCAGTCTCTTTATCTGAACAACTCTCCCAGCTCATAATAACAGCTCGAAATAGATTAAACTGATCTTTTAAAGCGATTTGTTTGCACTGTGCTGAAAATCATGCATTTTGAACGCTGCAAGCATCTCCGAGTGCTCTACTTGCGGCACGCTTGAGTGTAGTGATGTGAGTCACCTGTGAAACGACAAAGCACAGTGGCCACTCTGCTCGCTTTGGCGTGACCCCTGACCCCGCTGAAGAGGCCCATCTCCCAGGGCACAAAGTGTTGTAGCGCTAACAAACTCAGAATATTTAGAGCCCCCAACAAATGCTCTGAACACATCCTCACAGCAGCTGGTTTAGTATCTTCGAGAACGACGGTGTGTTTCTACGTCTGTGTTATCAAGTGCTGATGTTGCAAAACAGCATTCTGCATTTCTGGATTTGAACATCCGGTGTCTATTATTAACCGTGTGGGAGGGTGCATTCCAAGGTTTACATTTATAGTTCGTTATTTCCACGGTGTAAATTTCCAAAACCGCCGCTCCAGGGTGCAGTAAAAGCCGCCGGCGTACAGTGTCAGCAGGATTCCATTAGTCAGCTTTAGGTGACTTTACATGCCTGAACCTTTCAAAGTAGGACTCCACATTCATTACCAATAATGGCTTCAGACAGCCCTGACCCAGCACAGAAAAGAGACCGTGGCGGAGTAATTTAGAGTTTGCTAAAAGGTTCCCAAACATAATATCCAGTTAAGGAGCGTGTCAACAGATACTTGTGTGCGACTGATGGCTCACAGTGAAAGTGGAGTTATATTCTACTAATGTGTACCAACGGGAACAGTTTTTTGCTCTTTTTGTAAAGAACTTATGAGTCTGTGTCACAGAGATGATTGGAATGATATTCAGTTCATTCTTTTCACACTTTTAAAGGAGGAAATGGGAGGTTTTGAAGAGATGCTGTTCACAGGTCCTTTCATCAAACTTATCCATGTTTAGATCCTGAAGCCTAAAGAGTGTTGAAACTTTGTAACGACATGTAAACAGATGTATATCTTTTGTGTGCGTGTTTATGTTTGATAATAAATGAGTGATTATTTTTAAAGTGGTCTTTGATCAACATTTTCTTCATGCTTAATGCTGATTCTGCTTTTTTTGTGACTGTCTTTCCAGTTCTTGCGCAACACAATTTAAACCAACGAATCATTTAAAAATTCATCTAACTCAAGGGATGAACTGGCCTTTCAAAATAAGGGTGCTGCATTTATCTTGAATTTAGGCAGCTTGGGGTGTCACATGTACCAATCAAAAAGCCAGTGCTGTCTCCACCTGCTTTCCCGCGCTAATTAGTCATTTGTAATGGCCGTGGATCCTTGTTTTGAGAACAGCCAGACTAACTTGTCATCAGTACCAGGGGTAGGCAACCCTGGACCTAGAGAGCCACAGTCCTACATGTTTTCCAGCCATGCATGAACTTGCTGCTTCTAGCGACCCGATCCTTCCCATTCCATGCCAGTTTGGTCAGTGAGAAAGGCCGATAACTGGCTGAACACACCTGATCCAGCTAACCAACAGCAGGAACAACAAAGATAGTTGGAAGACCTGCAGGACTGCAGCTCTCTAGGACCGGGGTGGCCTACCCATGCAGACACACTTGTATGGGAGCACACCTATAACATAACTTGGAATACGCCGGATAGATCCAGAGCATGCCTATTGAATTACACAGCAGTGGTAAATGACCTGCACTCTTGTAGTGCTTTTCTGAGTCATAGGACTTCAAAGCACTTTACACTACAGTCATTCATTCATCCATTCACACATGCATAAGTTAAACTGCAGCCACAGCTGCCCTGGGGCACGCTTACATAAGCAAGGCTGTCACACAATTGATGCCAGCCATTCTTCAGAATCACATTTATTGTCATCGCCCCGGCGTCATGAAGCATAGAAATGTGTGTCCGCGGTGCAGCCTGGCCAAGGTTAAACACACATACAGGCAGACCGCGAGAGCAGCCGTCAAGGTGCTCCCCCCACCACTAGGGGTAGTATCTTTGTAGGGATGTATATCGCCAATTATCATGGCTCCTGGACCATTTTGAGCCCCAACAAAGTTTCATTAGCTTTATAGAGGCTCAAAAAGCAGTTTCCGGTTTTAAAAACCAGCTAAACAACCCTTTTGATCTTTGTATGTTTTTGTTGCTTGCAGCGAGCTCCAAACCAGAAACGTTTTCTCGTTGATTTCCTGATCATGTTTGTTGAAGTCTTGAGTTTTTAAAATAAAATTCTTGACAAATCAATAGATTTAACATTTATTTAGCCTCTGTAGTGATTTCCCCTCCCTTTTCATGATGTCTGATTGATGTAAGATTTATCCTGATCCTCTGAACTTTTCTTCAGTCATTTTATGACATTTTGAATGTTTTGCTGTTTTAGACACTGAATCTATGTTGCTGAGTCGTTGAACTTTTGCAGTCCTTCACTGCGTCGTGAACTCCTCATCCACGTCACTGACCTACCAGCTGGTCTGTTGTCTGTGCAGGTGTCTTTTATAGCTATAGATCCACTCCGGCAGCTTTTCCTCTGTACATCAACTTTTATAAGTAGCTCTTGATTTGCACTGACACGAATCATACAACGAAAAATTATACACATTTTTATTTTCAGATGTAGAATATTTATAACATTTATCATCTGGCCATAATGGGTTTCCTCACATTTCAGCTTGTTTTATTTATTTATTTATTTATTATTTTTTAATCCGAGCTACTCTTTTCAAATCAGCATGACGTTTTTAGTTAAAAAAAAAAACTTCTGTTTTTTTAAATACATTTGCAGTGGTCTTTAGTATAAATGAATACCTTGTGAGTTGATCTTTGTGGAGGGGAAAAGCTCCGGTGTCGGTGCAGGATCTGCTCGGGGTCCTTCGACTGCCGATGACGTCAAAGTAGTTGATTGGCTGACGGAAGTGACGTTATCCCGTTATGATTTTGATTGGTCAGAACAACTTTGCGGTCATAGTCCTGTAGTCCAAAAATCAACACTTTGAGAAAATATGTTTGAATTTCTAAAGGAAATGTAAAATATAAGCAGATGATAAACGGTGACCCTCAAAAGCTCTTGATGTTGATGAAATGGGGCAAAATAAAATTTAAACTCTTTATTGAAAGACACCAAACAATATTTTGAGTCAACGAATGTATTTAGATAACAACTAAGGAAATATACAGACGAACTCCACATTAATACAAACAGATGTGGCTTCACATATAAGAACTGTTCTATTTCTTGTCAGTCCGATGTTGGTTTTATGCAGTTTCACATTCTTTACAAAACAAAGATAATATGGTGTTTTATTAACAAATTACAATTATAAAGAAAACATTTAGGTGTTAACAAACAAAAATTTATTAACAAAACTGCTGATGTCTTTCCAAAATGTATGTGTGAAAGCCGAGTAGATTTGCAGTCATGTGACGTCATCGGCAGTCGAAGGACCCCGAGCCGATCCAGTACCCGAGCAGATCCTGTACCGACACCGGCGCTCCTGTTTCGGGAAGTAGAAGTTATCCAGAGGAGTAGGGAGCAGAAGGTGGCTAAGTTTGAGTCTTATTTCCTGATGTTGGACATCTCCTCTCTAATTGGTTACCAGCAATGTGACTACCAGTGACTCTGTTTGCTTTGCAACGTTGATGTTTTATCTCCACAAATAACACGAGCCTGAAGGAGTTCTGCTGTGCGGTGGAGTTGCTAATGCTAATGGTTAGCTTTTGCTAGCTGAAGCGTTCTCTGCTCCCTCCTAAACCAACAACAGCCTTCCCCGTCGCGAGCCAAGATGGGTGAGTCCATGAATGCTAATTTTAAGTGTGACGTAGAGCTGACAGGATTTCCTGATCTGAGCGTTTCCCCGTCTATTTCCCATCCGCAGCTAATGCGGGAAATGGGGGTAGAAGACTAATTTAATGTTCAGCCTGCGTGTGAAACTCAGAGTGACCGATACTATTTTAAAGATAAGTAAAACAGAGTTTCTCGACTAACTCGCTCTTTAAATAATCTCTTCACTTGTATTTATATCACTGTGTATAAATTAATGTGCTTTTTTGCTCAAGGTCAGTCACATGAAGTTGATTCATGCCGGCTCACTGTATCACAACTTTTTACTCTTAAGATGTTGGCGTCTCTTTTCGCCCGTGTTTAATATCTGCAATGCAAGATTACTTCCACTCTGGAGGTCATAAGAGCCGAATCTAAAGACTTTTTTCTTGGAAACGCCAAACTTATGTAACAGCCTACATTTAGATGTAAACACATTTCAGATTACTGACTTTCAGCCAGCTAAAGCCTAAATGCGAAATGACAACATGAATTTTGAAGCTCCTCTGAACTACTTATATCTCAGTTGAGTCACGGGAGCTGCTTACCGGGCGAGCAGCGGGGGACACCCTGGGCAGGTCACCAGTCCATCAGGGTTGTATTAAGACAATCAAAATATAATTATTAACAACAAAAGGCAATCTAGAATCAACAATTATTCTAAACAGATGTGTTTTTGGCCTGTGAGAGCAAACCAGAGTACCCGGAGGAGACCCGTGCACGAGGAGAACATGCTAACTCTGCTCAGAAAGACCGCTGCCACGATTTGAACCTGCTTGCTGTACTTTTAGGATTGATTAAATCATGGGTAGGCCACCCCGGTCCTAGAGAGCCGCAGTACTGCAGGTCTTCCAACTATCTTTGTTGTTCCTGCTGTTGGTTAGCTGGATCAGGTGTGTTCAGCCAATTATCTGCCTTTTTCACTGACCAAACTGGCATGGAATGGGAAGGATCGGGTCGCTAGAAGCAGCAAGTTCATGCATGGCTGGAAAACATGTAGGACTGTGGCTCTCTAGGTCCAGGGTTGCCTACCCCTGGATTAAATGGTTTGTTATGCTGTAGCTGCCAGGGGAAGGACTTAGGGGAAATATAAATTACAAAAGATAACCTATTTTATATCGTAGAACGGGTTGCATAGTCAAATTTAAGAATATTAAACCACATGCCCTAAGAGGATAGGACCCTCGCCACAGCAGCAGCATTTCCCTCCCGATGTTATCCTTTAAAGTAAGTTTGCACGATTGTATCATCAGCAACCAAAACATCCTTCCTGCTGAGGCGGTCGATGTCAGACACGATGGAGTCATGTCAGACGTACTCATTCAGACATCTACAAAAGGAGGATGCTGCCTGTGGAGGGACATTTCAGAACTGATTTGAAAAGAAGAACCAAACATTTCAGACCGGCTATAAGACAGATTATAGAAAAATAGGGAAGAATAGCATTCAGCTTCCAGTTTATTAAGCTTTATTTTACCAACAAGTGTACTGTACAAAAAGAAAATAATACTGAGATATGTAGTGATGCTCAGTCTTGTGAACACACTTGAGTCTGTTATTGAAAATACAACATATCTTGTGGCTGCATTATGGTCCACCACTGTCAGAGAAACAGTCTGTTCTACTCCAGATCTCCATGTTTGATTGTTGAACAGCGTTGCAAAATGGCTCTTCAGCGCACGGCTTCTATTCTCCACTACCCTACTCTTATTTGGCACTGAATAATCATTTAAAGCAAGGTCATTTTGATCTTCTGCCTCAATAGGCCTCAATTAAATATTCATTCATTCTGATGTGGCCTCTTCGGCAGCTTCTTTGGTATGTGTGTTAAAAAAAACAAAAGAGCTTCGCTTTTGATTATACAAGCCCGGGATTTTTCAAAGAGATCAGACACCATTAAAAAAAGTTAAACACTCCTTCCCACTGATCAACCGTGTTTTTCTAAAATGTTTGCTTTAGCGAACACTTTGTCCTTGAATGTTAGAACAAAAACAGTTTTTTTTTTCTTTTTGGCAACGCAATGTCTGCATCTTTTGTTTAATGGTTTCTGCACTTGCTCCTACATCAGTCCGTTTGCTTGTTACGTGTTTATTGTCCGTCAGTTATTATCAAACTATAAAACAGCTAGAAGGAATAAATGTGAAATCATTGCCCATTTCTGTGACTTTTACCAATTTTATGGCTTTTTTTCATCAAAATTTCTAAGTAATAAAATCTTATTTGGTGCAGAGCAGCAGAAAAAAGAAAAAAGGAAACAATCTTGAATAAAATGTTAAAACACTTGAGTAATTTTTGGTATACTTCCGTCTGCAGATTATTTATTTTATAACAAATTGCTAAAATTGTTGACATTAAAATATAGCAATTAAGTGTCTGATTAATGGAGGAGTTACTCACTTGTTCACCCTGTCCTGTGGAAAAGTTATTTACACAGAACTGGGATGTTGGGCAAAAAAAGACTGGGAGACACATTTGTAACAATCTATTCTGACATATATATGTATATATATATATATATATATATATATATATATATATATATATATATATATATATGCAATGGTGTGAAAAACTATTTGCCCCTTCCTGATTTCTTATTCTTTTGCATGTTTGTCACACAAAATGTTTCTGATCATCAAACATTTTTAACCGTTAGTCAAAGATAACACAAGTAAACACAAAATGCAGTTTTGAAATTATGGTTTTTATTATTTAGGGAGAGAACAAAATCCAAACCTACATGGCCCTGCGTGAAAAAGTAATTGCCCCCTGAACCTAATAACTGGTTGGGCATCCCTTAGCAGCAATAACTGCAATCAAGCGTTTGCGATAACTTGCTACGAGTCTTTTACAGCGCTCTGGAGGAATTTTGTTCCACTCATCTTTGCAGAATTGTTGTAATTCAGCTTTATTTGAGGGTTTTCTAGCATGAACCGCCTTTTTAAGGTCATGCCATGGCATCTCAGTAGGATTCAGGTCAGGACTTTGACTAGGCCACTCCAAAGTCTTCATTTTGTTGTTCTTCAGCCATCCAAAAGTGGATTTGCTGGTGTGTTTTGGGTCATTGTCCTGCTGCAGCACCCAAGATGGCTTCAGCTTTAGTTGACGAACAGATGGCCGGACATTCTCCTTCAGGATGTTTTGGTAGACAGTAGAATTCATGGTTCCATTTATCACAGCAAGCCTTCCAGTTCCTGAAGCAGCAACACAACCCCAGACCATCACACTACCACCACCACATTTTACTGTTGGTATGATGTTCTTTGTCTGAAATGCTGTGTTACTTCTATGCCAGATGGAACGGGACATTTGCCTTCCAAAAAGTTCTACTTTTGTCTCATCAGTCCACGAGGTATTTTCCCAAAAGTCTTGGCAATCATTGAGATGTTTCTTAGCAAAACTGAGACGAGCCCTAATGTTCTTTTTGCTCAACAGTGGTTTAGTCTTGGAAATCTGCCATGCAGGCCATTTTTGCCCAGTCTCTTTCTTATGGTGGAGTCGTGAACACCGACCTTAATTGAGTCAAGTGCGGCCTGCAGTTCTTTAGAAGTTGTCCTGGGGTTTTTTGTGACCTCTCGGATGAGTTGTCTCTGCGCTCTTGGGGTAATTTTGGTCGGCCGCCCACTCCTGGGAAGGATCCCCACTGTTCCATGTTGTTGCCATTTTTGGATAATGGCTCTCACTGCGGTTCGCTGGAGTCCCAAAGCTTTAGAAACGGCTTTATAACCTTTACCAGACTGATAGATCTCAATTACATTTGTTCTCATTTGTTCTTGAATTTCTTTGGATCTTGGCATGATGTCTAACTTTTGAAGTGCTTTTGGTCTACTTCTCTGTGTCAGGCAGTTCATATTTAAGTGATTTCTTGATTAAAACAGGTGTGGCAGTAATCAGGCTTGGGGGTGGCTACAGAAATTGACCTCAGGTGTGAAACACCACAGTTGGGTTATTTTTTAACAAGGGGGGCAATTACTTTTTCACAGGGTTTGGATTTTGTTCTCTCCCTAAATAATAAAAACCATCATTTCAATATATGGTTATCCATATATATATATATATATATATATATATATATATATATATATATATATATATATATATATATATATATATATGATAGGTAATTTTTCATTTATCCCATATTACCTTAAAGGACGACACAGAGAGAGAGTAGATTATTCGTAATGTCCATGACTCGTCATGCGAGAGCTGGGTGCAGAAACCCCTCCATGGAGCTAACCAGGCCCCCTCTGTTCCTGGGGAAAGCCTTCAGCTCACCAGCTCTGCATGCCCGCATTCTCCACCAAAATGTTAGGTAATTAAATGTGGGAAATATTTAATCTCCATAACCCTGGAACCTGAAATTAACACACATGACAAAAGGAAGACATTTTACCCTGAGTCACCAAAATAATGGAGAGTTAACGCAGGGGAAAACCTCCTCCGAGGCTTTTCCCATGTCACTCCCATGTGTTCTCAGTTCGTCAGGGGCTTTATTCAGCAAAGGATGGAGAAGGCGGGGCCTTCTCAGGTGACAGAGGTACAGAAGTTTCTTTGGAAATCCACAATCAACATCCTTGACTGCAAACCAGCTTCTCTGCTCAACCTTTCATGAACAGCCACAGTTGGCAAACACAGAGATTCATGAAGTGTTAATAACACAAATTGGGCATCTTTTAGGCCTCAAAAAGGTACAATTATAAAAATACCCAACAATATATATATATATATATATATATATATATATATATATATATATATATATATATATATATATATATATATATATATATATATATTATATATATATATATATATATATATATATATATATATATAAACACAATTTATCTATTAGCCTCAACACTATTCAACTGTGTATTCTTTGCCAGGTCCTTCAAAATGTGTTAAATACATAATTTGTAAGGAAACTGAAAAATAAATATTAAGGGCAAAAATGTACAGTTAAATGTATTTTTGCATGAGCCAAAAGCATATCATATTTAAAGGAAATATTCAAACAAATAATATACAGGGAGACTACTTTTGTTGCACAAGGCTGGTCAGAAGGACATAAGGAGGGGAAAAAAGCTTTCAGTTGAATATAAACGTTTCAGGACCGAGGACAGCTCTCTGCTTCTGTTGACTACTAGTTCAGCACTGCTGCACATAAACAGCTGTTCCTTCTCTTTTTTACAGTTTTTATTACAGGCAAAGCAGGGTGATCTAAAACAGCAGACCAGGAAATACATAAATATGTAAATAAATAACTAAAGACAGTGGTGCAGTGAGAAAGGACTGTCAGGTTAACTGGTCTGTATAAATTGTCCTTAGGGGTGTGTGTGTGTGTGTGTGTGTGTGTGTGTGTGTGTGTGTGTGTGTGTGTGTGTGTGTGTGTGTGTGTGTGTGTGTGTGTGAGTGTGTGTGTATGTCCTGTGTGTTGCCCTGTGATGGACAGGCATTCTGTTCAGGGTCTACCCTGCCTGTTTGCCCGGAGACCGCTGGAGATAGGCACCAGCCAACCACAACCACCACCCCTTTCCTCTCCGTGGAAAGTAAAGTAAATGGATGGATAAATAATTTTTAACCCTCCCACAGTCCTAATGGGTGTGACCCCTCGAGAAAAGTTGACCATTGAGCAGGGTTGATGGTTTACTCCTTGGGTCCACGTGGCAGGGGTGAGGAGTAGCACTACCTCACCCCTGCCACGTGGACCTCAAGGGATAAACCATCAACCCTGCTCAATGGTCAACTTTCCTCGCGGGGTCACTCATAAAGACAGTGGGAGGGTTAAATAGCGCCTCTCAAGACAGAATTAACAAGGAAACTTTTAGATTACAAAATTGGAAGGAAGATAAAAAAATGAATAAAAAGGGAAATCCCTAGAAAGATAGAATTGATGGAAACAGCATCACGAAGAGACGCTAGTGATGAATAATCAACAAGAGGTCCCACAAATCCAGCTTGAACAGGTGAGTTTTCAGCTGCTTTTTGAAGGAGACCACTGATCTCAGGCTCAGGGGAAGAGAGCTCCAGAGTCTGGGGCCCACAGCAGCAAATGATCTGCAGACGGTTCAGGGAGGTTCTGCTCAGACACGTGAAAAGAAAGTTGTAGTTGTCGAAGCGTGAGGAGATGAAGGTGTGGATAACTGTCTCAAGTTCAGAGCGGGACAGAATGGGACTCAGCAATGTTCCTGAGATGGAAGAAGGAAGAGCGAACAAGAGAACTGGCATGAGAATCCAGGGTGAGAGCTGGGTCAAAGGTCACGCCAAGATTCCTGACGGAGGGTTTGGTGTGAGAAGCAAGCTGACCAAGAGAGTCTCTGACTTTGGGAACCAGCTTGTCTGGGGCACAGATGAGGATCTCAGTCTTATCTTCATTCAGCTGAAGAAAGTTCTAAGCAGATGTGCAACACCTGCAGCTCAGACATCTCACGGGGCTTCAAGGAGACATTCAGTTGGATGTCACAAAGCACATCTGCAGAACAACAAAGTGACTTACCGGTAATTACAGCGTGGTCAACACACCGTCCCTAGAGTAATTGCACACATTCTGCTCTGGTGTTTACTTTTGCCATTAGAAGATTTTTAGTCATTTATTTTTCATTATTTGATTCTTTTGTTTGTTTTTTGACCGATATTCTGAGAGTATTGATCCTACAGTAAAGAGTCAGTTTCATTCCCTGATTTATATATTTTTAAATTAATAAAGCCAGCTTTTGTGCACGATTCTTTCAAACCTACATAAATGGACAAACAGATTATTACAGATGTAAAAGAGTTCACTGTACATACAACACACTGTATTATGGCGACGTAGAGCGATATCGCCCTTGAACAATATATTATCACATTCCAACATGCATATGTACCATGTTTCACGTTCAGAACACCAAAGTTATCACGTTATGAGGCGGTATCGCTCTAATTTCATTTAATTTATGTTTCCATAATAAATGTAGGAGTACTGAGGCAAATAAAACCAAATAAGAATGGTTAATTAGACTCTTAAGTTGGCGATTGTTCTCCCAAGCTCCATAAAGTTTGTTTTGACCCTTCGAACAAACGTGTTGATGAGTCTGAAACGTATCCGCAGCCCTGCCGTTAAACGTAGCTCTAGTTTAGCAGATATTGGAGCCCGCAGCAGGCGAACAATGGGTCCGGGGATGATTTGCACATGAATGATGTCTGTGAATAAGAGCATGTGTCACAGACGGAAGGCTGTCTCCATTGGCAGGGCAGCAAGGTTTGCTTCTTTCTGCCCCCCCCCCCCCCCCCCCCCCCCTGCAAGGACCAGGTGAGATTCACCGACACAAAGAGCCAAGTGAACATCTGCTTAGCTTGGACCGCTGAAACACTTGTTCTAAGTGTGGTTCTGCAGGATTTGGGTGGAAATCAAACCGAAACATTATTTAGTGTCCTTACAGAATAGTGTTCACTCCTTCGAAGGATAAAACAACATGTCATATTTTTAGTAAAGTGAAGAATTGTCTCTTGGATCTCTAAACCCAGATTACCCGACTCCTGACTGAGACGCTTCAGATCACGTTGCAATTAAGCACATGTAAGATGGAGATCAGAGAGTTCCCCGTTTATGCTATTCCCACCATTCTGTCTCCTTCCCTCCCTGACAAACACTCTTCTTCTGTCGCTCTCTTCCTTCATCCCCGTCTCTCGCCGTCCCAATTTTCTGTTGTGATAATTAATATGGAAAAATGGAAGACATCATATTCTGCAAATTCCTGTGAGATTGGCTCACAAAAGCTGTTAAAGCCAAGTAGGTAAATTAGTATTCATGCAGGTTTTCCAGTTGCAAGTCATTTTTTCCTGTGGGACCAAGTAGTAGATTGGGTTAGACAGACAGCAGCTCATCCCTTGATTATGTGAGCCGAATGCCGCCACCGAGCCAAAGCCCAGCAGGGAAAAAAAAAATTCCTTAGGCAGCAAATCAATTTCTGTGACCTGCTAAATGTAATTGACTACACTGTAATTCTTTAACCCTGCGTATGAGCGGGAAAACACATCCAGAGGTTGAATGATTACCAGCTATTATATAAATCCATGCTTTCTGTATTGGTTAATAACCATTTACAGCAAAATTATACATATGCCATGAATCAGAGGCAATAAACAATTGCTTTAATGCACTAGTTATGTCTTTGTTTAGTTCATCAACTGGATCTCAGAAAACCTATTATTCAAATGAGCTTGGTAAAGAGTTTGTCGCTTTTAGATACATAGAAATTTGTATGTAAATTGAGATGTTGGTGTTTTAGACAGGCTGAATGCTGGAAATGGTCTTTAATGTTATAGTTCATCCATCACAGTGACTGCTGGGAATATTTGTTTCGGTCGTGTCGCGTAGAAGTCTTTGCTGCTCGTGGATCCGTGCTATTTGTGAAAGTATTTATCAGGTAAACACATTCGTAAGAACACCACACAAAATATTTGTGTCTGAATATTTTTGAACTCTTATTTTGAAGTATGAGGTCCCCTGATCTCGGCTTGATCGGTTGCCAGCGGGCCCGGGATGTTGGCTCTGACTTTAGCCAGATTAATTAGCAGTCTGCTCTCTTCACTTGCTTCGTCCGTTCCTATTAGACCCAGCTCAGCAATCTGCTGGAAGGTAATTTTGTGCACGCACACAGGGCGCCGCGTTGACACCTTATGTTTCATGATTGAAGGCAATCTCCAGGGGACAGTGATAAATTTATTCATGGTGCGCTCTCCCGTAGCCACTAGAGATGCGTCTGTGCCTGCCCGCCTCACAGCCACAGATTTTCTGTTCTGCATCTTTCCCTGAATGCAAAAATAATGCTAAATGATCTCAGGGAGTTGTGTCTTATAGTCCTACGTTTTCCAGCGACCCGGTGATCTCTTGGTGAGTTTGTCGCCTCGGCTGCAAATGCATCTCTCTGAAAACGCTACTGGATGTTATTGCATTTGTGAAATCTACATTTCCACAACTGCAAACTGTCGGTTTCTCCACAGGGAATACACGTGTTTAAAATAAAATAAAAAAAACATACTGGCAAACACATGTTCTGCACAGTTGGGTCACGGGAAAGTGACATTTGTGTAATTCCTTCCTGATTACCAAAATCTGTTGATAATAGAGATGTTAGCAAAGGTGATCAAAGTAGATTAGCCCAGGACACAGCTGAGGGATTGGACGGGCTCCCCGTCATTAACGCAGGCTGTAATCTGGGAACCGGCATGCTCACCGGCCCTTGCCAGGGGAATACCAGGTCAACAATTACCACGAGAAAATGCTAATGCCCAACTTGAATCAACAGACCCCTGACTTGTCTGCAGCTGTTTATTTACTGCTGGGGTTTCAAAGGTGTTATGAGCCGGTGACACAAACAGGCGCTCGGCTCGGCTTCACCAACAGTCGCTCAAGAGGACATGAGGTCACTTGAGAAATTGCCTTGCTGTCATGAGGTCCACGCTCTAAGAAACGTGTTTACTTGTGGTGCACCTGGATGTTACACGTTTTAACCTACAGAAATGCTACTCTGCTGCTGTGACGTGAAGGTAAAGCGCGCTATTAGCTCCTAGTTGAATTGCTAAGAGCTTTAAAGGTGCCCCCAGCTCTCACCGTGATAAAAGGACGTGTGAACCTAAGAACACACGAATGAGAGCCGTCACCCCCGAGGCTGTAAACTTGTTTGGAGTTATTGTATCATCAGACCACAAGAGGCAAACAAGGGCCCTCAAGTCCTGCGGTGCTTGAGAGGGAAGAGGTATTTTGACAATTAGCCCCATGAATTTGGTTCCCTCTGCATCAACACACAAGTGCCATAAATATTTGATACACAGTACATTCAGATGCTCTCGAATAACTAGCTGATTTCCTCCAGTAAGTGAGAATATTTGAACTTTAGAGCAATATTTATAATATTTAGATATAAAATGAAAACACTGACTCGTCTACATTTGTTTCTGATTAATTATTAATTCCAAATTATCCTTCAATGTCACAGAGGAGCAACCTCTTTGGTGTGTTCTTGCTGTGTTTACTTTCAAATTCCATTTTTCAGTTCTTGTTAAAACACAGAAAAGGTTTATTTACCTGCAACGTTTCGTTTGAGGCTGCAAACATCATCAGGCTGACGCCGATGGTGGCGTCACTTCCTTCGTTTATCCGCGAGCAGCAGAGGACGTTGTCGCCCTCTGCTGCTCGCTCTCCCCTCTCCGATGATGCAGTCCCATGTGCAATCCAACGAGTAAACTCCATCGTCCCTGTTCATGGTCCCTCATCCACGTCTCCTTATCTCGATAGCTTCTTTTATCCATCTTTTGTATTTCTGTTGTTCGGTGTTTATGATCCTTGTGTTGTCCCAGTCCATTATACGGTTTTCTCTTGTGCAGTGATGTGTCACGGCTGACTTCTTTATTGTGCTTTCTGCTTCTTCTTTTGTGTTGGGTAACTACAGTATTAGATGCATGGAAAATGATTTTGTCTGGGTACCATCTGGTGTTTTAAAATTCTAACGAAGGTTCAGTCCTTGTTCTTATTTTGTTATTTTTCTTTGGCTCCGGCAGGGAAGTTCAACCTTGTAAGTCTGAAGTTCTGTTATGACAATAATCTCCCTAGTTACGTCCAGACGGAGCGTTTCACTGTTACACCAGTAACCTGGGAAAGTTTGTTTTCTGTGAAGGGAGTGGGTGTTTACCTTTTATGTGTGTGTGCTATGTTACTTGTGAATAAAACCTTTTTGAGAGCTTCTGCTCGATGAGAGACCAAACAGATATCCCATTGGTGTGTATCTTCATTTCTCTCCGATTTTGCTAAATCTGCTTGTTGATTAATGGTGTTTATTGGTAAATGGTATTGATAACCTAATATCTCTAACCCCCTTGCGTGTGTTGGACTTTCTTTGAGGTACGCCTGGATTGATGAAATAAAAATACCCAACATTTTGCTTAAAGAAAAATATAAGCAACAGATGAAACATGCTAGAGGACAAAAATTCATGCAAAATACTTAAAAAAGATCCAACAGAAAGCATTAAGAACAATATGAAAAAATTACTGAAGCCACTACAAGAAAATGGTAAAATAACTGAAAAAATGTACAAATACTGGATTCTTACTGCAAACATAACACCAAGAATCTATGGAACACCAAAAATACACAAACAAAACACCCCACTTAGACCAATAGTAGACAGCATGGGTACATTAGGTAACACAGATCCACACTGCAAAAACAGCATAGAACTGGCTAAAGAACTAAAAGAGATTACAACAGAAAATAACGACATACTCATCTCACATGACGTCACATCTCTGTTCACAAAAACACCAACCCAAAAAACCATAGACATGGTAGTTAACAGAATCAGGACAAAACTTTACACAAAAGAACAAACCTCACAGCAGATGACATAGCACAACTGATAGGACTGGTAGCTAACTCCACTTACTTCACACATGACAACACAATATACAAACAACTGGAAGGCTTCGCCATGGGTAACCCGTTATCAGCCACCCTGTGCCAGTTTTTCATGGAAGACCTAGAACAAAAAGCCATAGCCACCGCCCCCCCCAACTGCTAAATTAAATTATGGAAACGCTACGTAGACGACATACTGGAAATCATACCAAAACGAAAAACAGAAACACTAACACAACACTTAAATAACATTGATGACACAGGCAGCATAAAGTTCACATATGAGTCAGAAACAGAAGGCAGCATAGCATTTATGGACATGAAGATAACCAGGCAGACCAACGGGACCCTAAACATAAACACATACAGGAAACCAACACACACAGACCAATATCTATTATGGACATCAGAACACCCTACCATACACAAAATGTCAGTAATCAGAACATTATATCACCGAGCAAACATGATAACAGAAGAAAGAGACCGTAAACAAGAGGACAAACACATACAACATGCTTTAAAGACCTGTGGATACCCGACATGGGCAATAAACAAAGAAAAACAACAAACATCAACAGAAAGAAAAAAACAACCAAAGCACAGAACCAGAAACCCAGAAAGACAAGAACCAAAACCAGTGATAACCCTACCATACATCAAAGGCATAACAGAAAAAATAAGAGCAACGATAAAAAACACAACATAAACACACCAACGAAACCATACACAACAATTAGAAACAGACTAGTGCACCCAAAAGACAAAATACCAGCTGGACTTAAATGTGGAGTCATTTACAAAATCCCACGCAAACTCTGCAATAAAACATACATAGAAGAAACCGGACGCCAACTCAACACACAAACAACAGAACATAGAAAGGAGTGTGAGAAAGAAACAAGTCGAAAACACACAAGAGCAGCAAAAGAAGAAGCAGAAAGCACAATAAAGAAGTCAGCCGTGACACATCACTGCACAAGAGAAAACCATGTAATGGACTGGGAAAACACAAGGATCATAAACACCGAACAACAGAAATACAAAAGATGGATAAAAGAAGCTATCGAGATAAGGAGACGTGGATGTTGGACCATGAACAGGGACGATGGAGTTTACTCGTTGGATCGCACATGGGACTGCATCATCGGAGAGGGGAGAGCGGGCAGCAGAGGGCGACAACGTCCTCTGCTGCCCGCGGATAAACGAAGGAAGTGACGCCACCATCGGCGCCAGCCTGATGATGTTTGCAGCCGCAAACGAAACGTTGCAGGTAAATAAACCTTTTCTGTGTTTTAAAAACGAACTGAAAGATGGAAGAGGAGCAACCTATTTTAAAATTAACCTTAGCAACTACAAATAAAAATTTTACCTGACGATTTGAGTCCATATGTAAAAGAATGCTATGTGGCTTAATGTGAAGAAGTAATTACCTTCTTTGTTAAATCATCTATGAACTGTGATTGTTTAGCGAGCTGAGTGGTTTTAGCAGCCACACACAGGCTCTTGGGTACTGCTGGAACTGTAGAATTAGAAAAAACTAAAAAAGCAACATACCTTGGTCTA
Organism: Nothobranchius furzeri; assembly: GCF_043380555.1. Classification (NCBI taxonomy): domain Eukaryota; kingdom Metazoa; phylum Chordata; class Actinopteri; order Cyprinodontiformes; family Nothobranchiidae; genus Nothobranchius; species Nothobranchius furzeri. The sequence goes on from NC_091758.1 coordinate 36,118,358, forward strand.
TTTTATAGAAAGTCAAAGCATCTAAAGCACTGCAAACTCTTATAAGTGCAGTAGGAGATGTTTCTCTGGAGCATTTTGTGTCATATCACTTAAAATGTGTTTCATATACTGATGGAAACCAATTAATTATGTTTTATTGTTAAAAAGTGAATAATTTTAATCACCTCTGAAAACCCCCATCTAATAAGATTGGACCCCCCACCCCACACACACACACACGCACACACCCCTCTTTCTTACAGGTTGTAAAAACAAGAGTGACGTTTGGAGGTTTCTTCCTGTTAAAAGGGAGTTTTCCTTTCCACTGTCGCTAAATGCTTGATTAGGAAGAGGATTTCTCTGAAGACATTGACACTAGTCAGTGACTCGATGCAACCTGCTGGGTTTCTTGCAGGAAACTGTCATGTTCTGAGGTATGTGCTTAACCCAAGACATACAGAATCAGAGACCGGAGGCAAGTATGATGGTAAAAAGTAAAAATAATTTTATTTTGACAGGAGAACTAAGGGCGCCCTGAAGTCCAGCGGTTTCAGAAACAGGAAGCGGCGTCCACAGGGAAACAGAGGTGAGTATGGGAGTTGTAGTTCTTGGAGATTTGTTTGTAGTCCGACTTACTATGCGGAAGAGGAGTTGGAACTTGGAGGGGGAGAGAGCCGGGGTGATATCCAAATTGAGGTAGCGGTCCAAGATGATGAGTGAGATGGAGGATGGTTTGAGGGGGTTGATTCGGAGAGGGGGCGTGAGCGTGGTGGAGAGCGGGTCGGCAGGCGGAGGTGAAACTGGAAACGAACCAGTGATCTTCTTCCAGAGACAGCGAGATCTCCGAGGATCCAGGAACCTGAGGTGAGTACCAAAAACACATGCGCGAGTAATCCAAAAATCCAAAACACGACAAATCTTTGAGCAAAGTTTAAGCGAAATCTCGAAGGGCAAGAGACTACCATTTAGTGGCAATCATCCGGCGTCGTAGTCTGGTCACCCTCCTCCTTATAAAACCGGTCCGCTGATGAGGAACAGCTGTAGCTCCCTCTCCTGCAATCAGAGCTCAAAGGTTGTGAATGAAGTGATGGGTACTCACCCCGGCTCATGACAGAAACTTTTTACTGATTGGCTCAATAAACTGAACTATATTGCAATGTTTACTTTGTGAAGTGCCTTAAGACGACTCCTGTTGGGATTTGCTGCTATTTAAAAAAACTGAATTGATTTTGAATTAAGTGGACCCAAAACAGAGCCTTGGGGTATCCCACAAAACAGAGCCTTGGGGTATCCCACAAAACAGAGCCTTGGGGTATCCCACAAAACAGATCACTAGAATCTGACATGATTTGGTTTATATAGACACTGTAACTTCTGTTAGAAATGTACGATCTAATCCAATCTAGGACAGTGCCGGAGATCCCCACAGAGTCACTAAGTCTGCTAATTAAGGTGTTGTGATCAACAGTGTCAAAAGCTATCTAGCAATAGTAAGACTGTGAATCCGCTGTTCTCTGCAGCTATCTTGATGCCACTGAAAACTTTGAGCAAAGCTGTTGCTGTTGAATGCTTTTTTTTTGTAATTGAAGTCTTTATTTACTTTTAACTTTTAACCACATGAGAACATAGAAACGAAAACAGAACAGTCAAAAACAAAACAACAACAGAAAAAAAAAGGACAGCTTCCAATTCCATGATAAATTCACCTTTGTATTTTAGGTCTATTTTCAATACTTACTAACATGCAGCGCAGTACGCATAAGATTAAACTAAAGATGATCGCTCCAACCAAATAAATTCCAACCGTCTTAGCCAAAAACACGTCCCCATGATTTGTCAAAACCCTCCCTATCATCATTAATCCTAGCCAAAAAATTTTCATATGCCACCATTTTCAGCATATTTTCTTCCCTCCTATTATATTCTGGAGGAGATGGTTGCTTCCATCCACTGAGGATAACTCGGGCCGCTGCAATCACCCCCACCTTTATAACCACAAAATCATATTTTGAAACCCCAGGCGACACCGACCGATCCCCTTATAAACACAGTCTTGGTGACAAGGGTATTATCATACCAATCCACCTACCCATTTTGTCCAATACTTTTTGCCAAAAGGGATAAACTTTCCCACATTCCCAAATAGCATGCAGAAATGTCCCTGGATCTGAACTACATTTCCAACACCTATTACTGGTACTGATTCCCATTCTATAAAGTTTGGACAGAGTGAAGTACCACCTGTGTATTAATTCGTACTGAATAAATTTACCCCTGACCTCTCATATATTTATCCGAGAATGACAAAATTCTACCCCAGTTTTCTTTAGAAATTGCACAACTCAAATCCCTCTGCCATGCAATCCTCAAGTTTTCACACATCTCTTTCTTTGGATTGTTAAACAGTTTGTGGGAAACAGCTGCTCTATGTGCTGTACTGGGCAATTCTAAAAACTCCACCATCATATTTGAGCTTTGACTAAATTTTCCTTTGGTAATACAGTCCCTTATTTGTAAATACTTCCAAAAAATTTTTTCTCTTATCAAACCATATTTTTGGGTTATTTCAGCGAATGACATAAACACTCCCCCTGAGTAAAGATCACTTATCCTGTGTATACCTTTGACAAGCCATTCCTTCCAAAACACTGTTTTTCACCCAATCTGTACAGCAGTGTTGTTCCATGGTGAGGTGTAAGGTTGTCTTAAGTGAGATGCTCCACACATCTTGTGCACCTCTACCCAGACAGCTTTTGAATACCCGAGCACTGGGTTATCATAAAAGTCCTGTCCATTACTTGCTGAGCCCTGTGAGAGAACATCCAAGGGTGTAAAAGGGCTCACTAGTTCCTGTTCGATCTTCATCCAGCTCAGCTCAGGGTCCGAACCTGTCCAGTGCTTGGCCAGTCTTGACATTTCAAAAGCTAAATTACACAACTTCACCTTTGGTAGGGCCATTCCCCCAGTGTCTTTAGAGGCCCTCATTTTCTTTACATTCACTCTTGGCTTTTTGTTATTCCACAAAAAATCTTTAATTAAATTCTCAAATTCACTAAATATATGTAAAGGAATTCTCACAGGTAACATCATGGAAACATAATTGAACTGTGGGGCCACCATCATTTTAATCACATTAATTTTTCCCCATAGTGTAAGATTCAATTTACCCCATTTATCCAAATTAGTTTTTATCTTTAGGAGTAGAGGTTCCACATTTGAAAGTATAATATCTTCTAGTTTTGGTTTTAATATTAGTCCTAAATACTTCATACCTGAGGGTAAATACTTAAAATTGAATGGAGTAATGCATCTAGAATGACATGATGCTGAAAGTGGCATGCCTTCCGATTTGTACCAGTTTATCTTATAACCTGACAACCTTGAAAATGACTCAACACATGTGAGCAGCGCTGGTAGAGACTGTACGGGATCCGTTAATACTGCTAAGATGTCATCAGCATATAGAAATAACTTGTGCTCCATACCCCCAGCATGCACCCCTCTGACATCCCGGTTAGCCCGAGTAGCCAAGGCTAGCGGTTCCAAAAATATTATGAAGAGCAGCGGGGATAACGAACACCCCTGCCGGGTCCCACGAGTGGGATGAAAAAACTCTGATACCACTCCATTTGTCAAAACTGCTGCCCTTGGACTTGCATATTCAGCTTTGATCCAATTACAAAATCCAGGCCCAAACCCGAACCTTTCAAGGGTCGTCACAAGGAATCCCCACTCCACCCGATCAAAGCCTTCTCAGCATCCAGCGAGAAGGCCGCAACCGGTGCTAGACTAGATTTGCTTTTATGCATGAGATGAAGGAGTCTTCTAATGTTATCACCTGGAGACCTATTCTTAACAAAACCAACCTGATCACCACTGATGATATCTGGTAATATTTGTTCCACGCGGAAGGCCAAAACCTTTGTCAAAATTTTGCAGTCTACGCCTAAAAGGCTTACTGGCCGATAATTTGATGGATCAGATAGATCCTTATCCTTTTTAGGAATAAGGGAGATCAGTGCCTCATTAAGTGTAAGGAGCCTGATTCCAGTGCCTCAAGATAAACTTTGTGCAGGACTGGCGCTAAAATAACAATATATTTCTTATAATACTCTATCGGGAAGCCATCCAAACCTGGCGATTTCCCGTTTTTCATTGAAGAGATCGCAGCTCTAACTTCTTCTTCAGTTATAGGTATATCCAGTCTTGTTTTCTGTTCCTCAGAAAGAGTAGGTAATTGTAGACCTGAAAAAAATGTCTTCACCTCCCCCTCATTAAGTGCACTAGCAGAAGTATACAAATCTTGATAAAATGATTTGAAAATTGAATTTATTTCTTTTGATGAGGTTACCACTTGGCTGTCTTTCTTAATCATAGCTATATTATTACCTTTATCTTGCTGCTTCAGTTGCCTTGCCAATAGTCTACCATTCTTTTCGCCACCTTCATAAAATTTCGTTTTAAGCCTAAATAAAGCATATTCTGCCTTTTTGTTATAAATGTCATTCAGCTGGTATTTCAATTTACATACAGTCTGGTATTTATAATTTGAATATTGTCTCGCTAAATCCTTCTCCAGCTCTCGTATTTCTTTATCCAAAGTTTTTTCCCGTTCTAGGTCCTTTCCTAACTGTTGTTGCATATGCAAATATCTTTCCTCTTATACATGCTTTAGATGCTTCCCAAACTGTGGCTACTTTATCTGTGGAGCCCATATTGATTTTGAAGAACAATTTAAGATCCTTTGTTAACTCTTCACTAAAACTTTTGTTCTGCAACAACATTGTGTTAAGCCTCCAGCGACCCCTTTTTATTCTATCTGTGTTTAAGTCAATTTGCAACTCTACCGTAGCATGGTCACTAATAGTTATGGCACCAATCTCACAGTCCAGCACTGAATCAACCAAAGACTTTGATATTAAGGCGAAATCTATTCTTGAATACCAGTATGTTTTATGACAATTGGAGTAAAATGTATATTCCCTTGAACTAGGGTTAACTAACCTCCAAATGTCTACTAGGCAAAGATCCTCCGTCGATAATTGAATAGCCTCTCTATCCCTGGGTGTAGGCCTACCCCTGGGTTTGCTCTTATCAAGTATCCCATCCATCACCTGGTTGAAATCTCCGGCCAATATTACCTGTCCCTCACGATCCCCTATTATCTTGTTCATTCTGTGAAAAAAAGCTGGCTCTTCTTTATTAGGTGCATAAATATTACACAATACTGTTCGAACCCCATTAATTAAGGCTTCTAAGCATATAATGCGCCCTTCTTTATCATTATATTCTTTCAGCAACACGAAGCTTAGCTTTTTATTAATAAGGATCAAAACACCATTTTGTCTACTTGAATATGAACTATGAAAAACGGAGCCCACCCAGTCTCGTTTAAACTTTTTTGCCTCTTCCTCCCCAGCAATGTGGGATTCCTGAATAAACGCTATATCTGTGTTTTTAGATTTTATGGATGTTAGAACCTTCCTCCTTTTAATTGGGTCCCCACATCCTTTTGTGTTCCATGATATTATTTTAGTATACCTGTTCATCGCTTTCTAATGGAAATGGGGTGAGGACACGCCTTGTGCGCTTTAGAACACAACACAAATATATATATATATATATATATATATATATATATATATATATATATATATATATATATATATATATATATATATATAGGCACTCAATATTACAAAACCCATCTGGTCCTGTCAAACTAGCTGTCTTTAAAAAAAACTGAACCAAACAAACACCCTTCCTTGCATAACAACCCAAAACAACATCGTTAAACGCCCCCTCCCTCCCTTCCCTCCCACCTAAACCTAACATTAGCTTGAGACACTAAACTGCCCTTGTTCCGTGAGACACACTAATCGTCCGACAGCAGCACAACCGCCGCAACCCCGTGATGCCCATTGTTTATTTGTTACCTTATTTTAAAATTCGCATACACTTCTCCGATCTGTTGCTTCATGTCCTGCACTCCTCTAAGTCGACTCCTGCAGAAACTTCTCGGCCTCCTTCCTGTCTTTGAATACTTTCTTTTGTCCGTTCCATGTAAAGATGAGTATTGCAGGATACACCAACCTGTGCTTCACTTGTAGCTCTCGGAGACGCTTCTTCACCGAGTTGAAAGCCTTCCTCTTCTCCGCCAGCTCCCTTGTAACATCTTCAAAGAAGGAAAGCTTGACGCCTTGCCAATCGACTCCACGCTTCTCTCTGGCCACCCGTAGTACTTTCTCCCTGGCAGATGAACGTAGAAAGCGGACAAATATCGCCCTGGGAGGCTCGTTAGGTTCCGGCTTTGGCACCGGGGAACGATGCGCACGTTCAATTTCAAATTCACTTCCCGAAAGCTCAAGTGCTTTGGCCAGAATCTCCGTCACATATTTGTCGACGTTCCCGGGTGCCTCCACCCCTTCTTTAAGTCCAATAATCCGTACATTATTTCTCCTACTATGGTTTTCAAAGTCCTCCACTCGTGACCACAACGCCTCCAACCTTTTCTGGACTTTATCCACTTTTACTTCAGTAAGAACGCTAGCATCTTCCATTTCTGAGAAACGTTGTTCCGCCTCTCCTAACCTCACTTTTATGTCTTCCACCGAGTCTTTAAGTTCTTTCGTGGCTTCTTTAATAGTGGTGACATCTTTTGCTATGACCTGAAGAGTAGCATTCATTTTCTTAATTTCCTCAAAAATGTCCTTTTTGCTCTCGGTCCCCATACATTCCTCCACTGCTGTTGGAGAGGCGGCCTCAGATGCAGGCGCATTTTCTGGCGTCTCCGGTGCAAGGCTAATGCTAGCTTGCTTCTTCCTCGTGGTAGCTCCCTTAAAAAAGTTTGCCTTGTTATTACCGGCCATTTTCCAAAGACGGTACTCCTCGCAAAACTTACAAAGTTGACAAGGGGTGTCCAATTTCTGACTACAGCTGGAGTGTATGTTTCAGATTCAGATCATTAATCAACAGGTTTTAGGAGCGCCTCTAACGTGCGGCCATCTTCCTCGGCAGTCCCACGTGACTCTTTCGAATGCTTTTTACAAAAACCAGATTAGACTTCACCAAAACTATTGTGCAGTGCCAGAAAATTAATCAATTGACCACTTTTGCTAAAATTTTGGAGATAAAGGGCAATTTAGAAATGGGTCTTTAATTCAATCAATCAATCAAAGCTTTATTTATAAAGCGCCTTCCGCGACCCTGTCGGGAAGCCCAAGGTGCTGAACATGGTACATGAGAAAAGTTAAATATGATGAATAAATTGAAAATAAAAGCTATTCAAATATTATCAAAAAAAAGAGGTAAAACATTCTGGAAGACAAATGGGTAAAACAAGGGATAAAGAGACCAATGAAAACAGGGAAATAAAATCAACATAAAAGAGGGCCAAATTCAAACATGTTCAGGGAATGCCAAGCGGAGGAGGTGGGTTTTTAGGCAACTCTTACCCCCAAATTCCACTACCTCCGCTCCGCTGCGCTCCGCTCCGACACGAACGCCGGAGCAAAATCGGTCCCGTTCTAGTCAATCAGAGCAATTCCACTACTGCGGCCGTGCTCCGGCAGTGCGGCGCCGTGCGCCGCCCTCTTTTCCGGCGTCCGGCAAAAATAGAATCGATCCTATTTTTGCCGGACGCCGGAGCACCTCCACAGTAAATGGACAGAAATCACAAACGCCCAACAGGAAAAGGAGAGAGCACAACTTCCGTTTTTCACAATAAATCGATAAACAAAAGGCATTTTTTGTTTCATATGCACAGGTTTAACAACTTTTAACAACTATCAGTGGCGGCTGAAGTTTAAATGCACAAAAGTAAGCCATAAATACAGTTTCCACTATCAAAGTAGTCACACTTTGTTGATCCAAACACTGCTGATCTCTCAACACAACTGATGGGCAGAATAAACAGCTCATGTCGATGCTTCTCCCACACAACGGGTGTTTGGATCTAACTTCCGCGTTTATTGCTCGGACTGTATCACAAGATCTCGAAAATCCCGCGCATGCTTGTTTGCCCACCTCAGGTCTCCGCACCGGAGCGGAGCCGTTGTAGAGCGGGTACCAGTAAAAATTGAGTTCGGAAGCGAGCGGCTGCGGAGGGCGGGGGCGGACCGGAGTGGAGCGGAGTGGAATTTGGGGGTTAAAGACTGGCAGAGATGGGGACAGCCTAACCGAGGGTGGCAACTGGTTCCAGAGTGACGGTGCTAAAACGGTGTTTTAAAACAGAGGATACAGAGCCAGCCTGGTGAGGTAGATTCATACGATTCACAATGCATGTATCAGTTTGGTCAATGACCTCAAGAAGCAGAGTGGTTGGGAGAATACCAACAGGGTACGAAGTTGGTTTCATGTTTTTCTGAAATTTACAGGAGTAAATCAAATCAAATCAAATCAAATCAAACCAAAGATACTTTATTAATCCCAGAGGGAAATTAGAGTTTCAGTACACACAATTCAGAGATCAGACATACATGGGCAAGACAGATGACAAGAATTGGTGACTGTGGTCATTCGCAACCCTGAGTCGCGCTACTATTAGAGATAAGAGGGTTTACGTGAGGATTGGTTCAGGTGGGGGGGGGGGGGGGGGGGCACTTCAGAGCTACCCTCCCGCCAGGAGGGCAGCTTTGCTCTGCAAAAAAAAAAACACCTCAAACATATATGCAACAGACTTCAGACATCACAACATAAGTGTCCACTAGGTGGGGTGGTGGGTTGGGACTATCCCCACTTCAGTTCCTGCAGCCACGATAAGCAACGCATGTCACCTCAGTGTGGATAGGGGGAGGAGCATTGAGGGCTGGAGGGTTGCAGTGACCCTGGAACGTTTCAGCAGCCTTCCCGCAGTCCCACCCAGGCTGGGAAAGGATACAGAGTTGAGTTGCCATGGCGACGGCACATTCCACATATCTTCTGAGGGGGGAGTTTTCGTTGGAGCCTTGCTGGCTCAAGGATGCCAGATTCTGATTAGAAATTGTTTTGGGGCCAGACAGAGAAAATTTCCTCTCTGTCTTACAGTCTGCTGGTCCTCAACCTCTCAAAATCCCAATAATGGGCATTAATCTATCCCAATCCGTGCTGATTTGTCCACTCTCTCCTTGATGGCATCCATCTTTTGTGCCAAAGAATGAGTCTCCACCAAAGTCCCAAGCTTACGATTCATCTCGACAATTATTTGAGTCTGTGAATTCACAGCGCGGTGCAAACCATCTCTGAGCTCTGGGATCAGGCCAATATTCCTCAACAGCTCGCTAATTTTCCGGTAAGCCAGGTAGCCTCCAAGGCCAATGAGCAGGAAACCTGACACCAACACCACGAATATCCACACGTCTTCAGAATCCTCCACAGACAGCTGAGATAAACAGATCAAGTTCCACTGTTTCCAGGAGTCCATGATGTGTCCAACTCTGTCCCGGCGGGGCATCCAGGAGCCCCTTCTTCTGTTCTCATCGTTGAAAATTTTTTTTGTCAATCGCGTTGAGACCAGCTGACGAGATCCATTTAAGTGAAAGAAGAACCACGATTGGGAGGGAGGTGGTTGTGTGGGAAACAGGAAGTGGATGGGGGTGAAAAACTTGCCCTCTTATTTCTGATATTATTCTGAAAGAATGAAAAAAAGTTGTTACACACAGACCTTGAGAACACGGGCATGTGAGAGGCGTGAGGTAAAACCATCTGGTTTATGGTTTCAAACAAAACTTTACAGTAATAATAAATATTACATTAATATAACTGAATATTTCTTTGTTTTTACTGTCATATGCAAAGTGCAACGACTGAGTTAAGGTGAAGTGAACAATGAAAAGAAAAGCAGCTAAAACAGCAGACGGCAGCAGCCTTGACCGAATGGCAAATGGATCCCATTTGGGCTGCAGATAATTCAATAATAAAATGAATGAATGGGAATATACATAATGGAAGTTATAATAACAGCTCCTTGCAGTTTCGGCAACTGCAGTTTATGTTGAGAACTCATAGAAACTAATAATGAGAGGCTGAAGGAAACATTAGTGACATGTTTAAAAGACTTTTGAACTCATTAGAGAAGGAAAAATAATTAATTTCCTTTGGATTCACTAGACGTGTGCAGCCATACTGAAGCTTGTGTGCTACTTTTAAAATCAACATTTCTTCTGACAGATTTTATTGAGCTGATGCTCAAACCTCCTGAAAAATTCCAAAACATTATTTCTAATTACCTCAAACTAATTTTATTTAGTCTGCTACATGTTAGCTAGTGCAGGGAAATATTTGCGGCTCTTTGTATGCAAACGCTGACATGAACGCAGCAATGCATGACATTCAGTTTGAAATCTTTTCAGAAGCTCTGTACTTTCTGAAGGAAGGCCAAGCAGTGCGCCTATTCATTAGTCCCCCTGCTTTAATGTGTGTTTGCTCGCTGCTGCGTGGGGATAATGCCCTTCAAAAATTACATTTCTATGCAACAGAAATGTGTTTTGTCCTCTTTTTAGCTTGAGCTTTAATTGGATTAAAGGTAACTAAAAACTAACGTTGCCATAGTTCATTAACAAAAGATCACAAAATTAACTTTGAAAGCTTTCATATGCATAATCACTTATGTCATATTTGTATTTTTTCAATCTTCTTTTGTGACTTTTTATATTTTGCACATTTCTGGGCTAACTGAACTTTAATTTTGGTTTATTTTCTGTAACATGCATCTAAAACAAGTGGATTTAGATTTCAAAGATGGCAAATAGACTCTTTGGTACAATTTGAAATGCTTTAAGTTGCACCACAAGTGAAATAAACCTGTAATGTTTGATTTTCACTGATTTTTCTGATTCCCAGTAGGATACGAGGTTTTCGTCAATCCATTTTCACCACCACCACCACCCCCCACACCCTTTCCTGCATATTTTATGTTCACTTTTGTGATTTTTTAGCAAAGTGGCAGCACAATTCCGTTGGCTGATAATGTGCTGCATTATAGTCTTGGAAGAGATCTGCGCCGAAGAACCTTACTTCATGTGACCTTCGGTGATGTGACTTTTTGAATGGAAAATTCATCCTTCAATCCTTTTGTGAATTCGCTCATTTGTCCACAGTAGTCACACGCCTTTATGTTGAGAAGGACAGTGTGGATTTTCTGTCTTTGGGAACACAGAGTTGCAGAGTCTTCATCACGATGGACTTACGGTGGAGGAAAGTCAGCATAAGGTAAGGTGGTGTAGTGAAGCTGCTGGATTTCACATGCTCAGTCTTCTGAGTCTCAGAGAAAATGAAAAAAAAAAAAACGATTTATGACGAATACACGGTAATGCATGAAAATACTAACCCAGCTACTTCCATGTAATTTAAGTCAACTGTCTTTAACCACTAGATTAATGTGAACGGCCTCAGATGAAGAAGAAATGTGAAAATGATCATTTTGGTTCAGCTTCCTGACTCGTACTTTTTGTTCCGATTTCTTTTCAAGGGAGATTTTTGCATAAACTCTCAAAACATAAAACATATGAAATTCTTTTGAGCATTTGAACAGTTCAGCCTGTTGACTTTGAGTTTTAATTTGTTCTGTTTACGCCTCCACCAGGTTTGTGGAAGAACCAATAAAAACATATTTTTAATAATAATTATCATTGTTTGAAATCACCTTTTTTTTTTTTACAGATATCTAAAATACCACCACAGTCTTGCTCTTAATACCAATACATCGAGTACATACATTAACAAAGAGCATCCCATATCTCCTATTGTGCACAAGAAAACGTTAAACACCCACTTTGAGTAAGACCATTAGTGCCAAACAAAAATCTGAAAAGAAACCTCAGATCTGTTATATTTTAACATTTTGAGAGAGAGGCGAAGTTGCTGAAGAGTTTAATGTTTGACATTTGCAGCCACGTCATTGAGCGAGGAAAGACCGCCACGATAATGTCCGATACACAGTGACTGTTTGATGCTAGCATCGGACATGCCTATAACAATTAGTGGTGTGCATCTCTACCTGCCTCACGATTCGATCCGATTCCGATTATCTGCCTAACGATTCGATTTGAGTCTGAAATGCATCACGATTCTTCACACAAAAATTTTCATTACTTAATAAAAGCAGTAGAATAGTTTTCAATTTCTTTTTGATTTCGAAATCCCTGAAAAACAGAACATTCATCTATTCACTATAGTGAGCAATAATTTTTAAAGTGTGCTGCCTATAGTTACTTAAATAATATAAGAAATAATGTTTTCGGTAGAGCAGCTTTAAGATCGAACATTACTGAACTTAAAAATAGTAAACAAATACTGTGTTACGTGATTCTTTCACATCCAGGATCCCAAAACCGAAATTATGTTTATGTTTATGTTTATGTATTTAGCAGACGCTTTTGTCCAAAGCGACTTACAAGTGATAATCGGCATTTTGCCCTTGAGGCTAACAACAATAGTAACAACAACAAATTGACATCAGTCATCGAGAGGAGGGAACAAGGAGTGGACAGTAGAGAGGGGGGACGGGTGCAGACAAGGTGCTAGTTGAGAAGATGCTCTCTGAAGAGCAGGGTCTTCAGGAGTTTCTTGAAAATAGAAATTAGCCCAGACATCCGATTTAAATGTAACGGGTACATCTTTGTTTACTGGTAATGTTGGCCCTGTATCCCTGTCCGCCTTTTCTGTTTTAAATTGGCGCTAGGGCAATGCAGTGCGCATGTCATTGCAACTCTGCCCCCAGAAGTAATTGTAAAACCTCAAAACTTTATTGTCCTCGCATAGACATAGACCAGGGGTCGGCAACCTGTTCCCATCAAAGAGCCATTATTACCCGTTTCCCACAGTAAAGAAAAGACTGGGAGGCACAGCAGCCGCAGCGTTGTGGGAGGGGCCTACCCTCAGACAGCAGAGCGCTGCTCACAACAGGTGACAGCAGCCGGTACCGGTCGCTCGTGTACGTCAAAGTTATCTTTCATAAGAAGATAATCAATAAAACGATTTATATAAAGTGGATCCAGAAGTTGTAGCCCGTCTCTGCTACAATATTTTGATATTTTTCACCCTGTTGGTGGTTTTACTGAGCAGGTGCCACTTTTGTCATACGTTTCTTTTTAAAACATGTTTAGACTGTTCAGAATACAAATCCAGGCTCTGTCACGTTTGATTGTTGTAATTAAACTTTGTAGGTGGGGAAGGTCAGAAAAGGATCCAATCAATTTGTTTTTTCCTCATTTACAGTGACGGAGACAACGGTGCAGTGCGCCTGGCTCTGGTGTTAATCAAGTTAAATTATATCTCTTTGCAACAATTTTCACAAGAAAACAGAACAGTTAAAAGCAGGGCTTGTGTTGACCCGGATAGTTCCCGTATTTGACCGTTTATTTTGACGGAGAAAGAATAGAAAGAATTATCCCGACGCATGCAGACGAACTGACACTTTATTCGTTTTGCATATCGCAGATGTAGCTAAATCACTCAAGAAATGATTCCCATCTGAACATCTGAGCTGGACACTGCTCAGCACAGCTCACTGTCAGCACGTACGTACGGTCCACAGCGAGCTGAAGATGTGGAGAGGGGCTTGGAGCACGTCGCAGAACCAGAGCGCATGCAGGACGATTCCTCCGACTGAAGCGAGACTTGTCACTTAGAAAATGTTCCCTGATTAAGAAACTTTGGCTGAATAGCGCTTGTTCCTGTCTCCAATGTGGCGACACATCCAGGAGCCTGTCTGAGGAGAATCCCAGAATCTCACATCCTTGTCAGCTCAGAATGCACCGATATGATTACGCACAAGCGTGACGCGTCAACCCGGTCTCACAGTAAGACCGGGTTGGAACTGTTCAGGTTTACGCAGACAATCGTTACATTTAGAATTGGCATGCAGATGTAAAATTAATGCAGTAAAATATAAAGCATTTTATTTAAATATCCATTCATTATTTTACAAGCACAGAAAGCCGCATCAGATGGATGGAAGAGCCGCATTCGGCTCCAGAGCTGCGGCTTGCCGACCCCCGACATAGACATAGGGACAAAATCTCATTATGTCACGTTGCTGCATCGATGTGGAATCATGCAAGGCTGAATCACGATGCATCTTAGAATCGATCATTTTTCCCACCTCTAATAACAATACATTTTTATTTTTTAAGGTGGACTTTCTAAAGCCCAAGGTCACCTTAAAAAGATAAACAACAATAAAACACAAATATAGATAAACATTAATACAACTATTTATAAGGTTAATCGGTAAACTGGAGTTGATGCCAGTTGCCTAGTCAAGTGGATGGATGGATTTTAATATACTTTTAATCTTTAGAGTCCACTTGATTGACTCCAACTTTCTACCAAACACAAAAGCATCAAGTAACGTCTAACAATTGTACCATTATAGCTAATGGGTGCGTTTCCACTGGTCATGAAGCGTTGCGTTTTGGACGCGTTCCAAAAGCACAGTGACACGTCGCTCTGCTAAATCTACCCTCTGAGTCTATTTTATACACGTTATGCTTTCACAACAAGTTAAACTCAGCAGTTCGATTAGGCCAAACAGAAAGTCAAAAAGCAACGAAAACATCCGGCAACTTTCAAAATAAAAGACACCTGCAGAATTCCAATTGGTTAAATAGTGTAAAAAGTACGTCATTACCTTGATGCCTCCTTAGCCGAGCTAAAAACAACACTGAGCTTTGGGATACTTGCTGCCATCTTTCTCCTTCCATTTTATCGTGTGAACTTCCGAAATCAAGCATGACCTCGCAGAACCACTAAAGCTTTCACTGCTGATCTGGGTCTGACGTTCTCCCGGAGAGAACGGAAACGCCGTTTAAGTTTAGATGAGATCTAATCTGTTCTGCATCTGGTGGAGAGCTCGATTTACATTGCCACTGCTAATAAACATAAGCCAGTTGTCTTCCATCCTGGTTTTTGAGGGCTCCTATCCAACATGTTTTAGTTGTTTCCCTCTTTCAGTGATTGAAATGCAGCATTCCATCAGGCTCTGCAGAAGCCTGTTTATCATCCACTTTACAATATGCAAGATGGTGGCCCTCAAGGACCAGGACTGGCACCACTAATTTTTCAGAAATTGGACTTAATTTTGGTGTCAAAGTACTGTAATAGCCACACGTCCACAAGACTCGTGTGTAACATCACAGCAATTCCTATCCATCTCACTGTTAGCAAACCAATGGATTTTATTGCCAGATCACCAGGTTTACCTTTGGAGCCTATTTAATTCAAAAATTGACCACCACGACCAACCAAAGCCAACAAAATCTGGCTATAATTAAGTTTTACAAATATTAAGCTTGTGTTTGATTTATTAGACATCCTCGTCAAATACTAACGGATCTTCAAAGATCTTGCAATATTTTCCAGATTTTCTAGATTTTTCCAGAAAACTCCATAAATTCTCCACCTACAAGAATCAAAGCTTAAACAGGAAAGGCATGTCATCCTTCAAGGAATGCCGAGCTTTCAAATTCTAATTTGTTTTTAATGTGAGCTCTTGACCGTGTGACATTTATAAAAATGATATATTGGAAACATTGAAGCAACACGTGTTGAATTCCTAACATGTGTTGATGTTTCAGTTCTTTTGTATGATTCCAATATCTAAGGAATTTCAGAAATTTTGAAAACGCAAGAAGCTGCAAAGCTTTTCTGAGTAGACGTAACTCAAATCAAGAAGGTCAAGTAAAGTCAGATCTTAAGGTAGAGACAGCTAAATGTGCTTTGTATGTTTTTGTAGTTTTTTTCTACTGCTGTACGAAAGTGTGATCACTCCATCCACCAAGCAGCTCCACTCAAGAGTGAATACCGGTAGGACATTTTTTCAAGAGATTTTGGCCCAGTCTTAGGGAGATAGCAGCATGTTTATCTGTGTTGATAATTTCAGGCATTGTAAATTGTGCTTCAAAATTCAATTCGATTACTTTATTAATCCCAGAGGGAAATTAGAGTTTCAGTACACACAATTCTGAGATCAGACATACATACATAGACACATGACAAGAATTGGTGACTGTGGTCATTCGCAACCCAAGTCGCGCTACCTTAATAGAGATCAGAGGGGTTTACATGAGGAGTCAGGTGGAGGGGAAAAAAGGCACTTCAGAGTTACCCTCCACAGGGAGGGCAGCTTTGCTATGCAAAAAACACCTCAGACAGAAATGCAATAGACTTCAGACATAACACAACATAAGTGTCCACTAGGTGGGGTGGTGGGTTTGGGACACTCTACACGTCAGTGAATGCAGCCGCGATAAGCAGCGCTCATCACCTTAGTCAAGACAGGGGTGGGAGGTCGTTGGATTTAGAGGGTACAGTGACTCCTGGAACGATTTAGCTGCCTTCACAGCTCGCAGTCCTGCCCAGGCTGGGATAGGGAGACAGAGTTGCCATGGCGACGGCAGCATTCCACATGATATGCCCAACTGGATCTGTCCCAGAAGGGCACCAGGGAGTCCCTTCTCCCATTCTCATCGTTGAAAATTTTTTGTCAATGGTGTTGAGAGACCAACTGACCAAGTAGATTTTAGTAATTTCAGCAGGGGCTGGACCAGGCCCGGCAACTTGGACCCCGAATGTTTTATGAAAAGCCCTGGATCTAAAACGTGGAAGTAACATGCAGTACCAAAGTCCACCAGAGAGGGAGCAACTGGCAGTAGTTTGTATACAGCCTGCCTGAGCCTCCGCCGCTGAAGAAGAAGCCCTTCAGCAGCCGGCTTCTTCTACAGTCTCTGCCTGAAACGCATGTGTAAAGATGGACATAAGGAAGTTTATTAGACAAAAAGTACCGCGACAGAACGACAGCTTTGATGAGACTGGTGTTGACTCAGGTTTGTGAGTCTTATTTGAAAATATTTGTTGTGCTGCTGGTTTGCCTAAAATTAGCTGACTATCAGGAAAAGTTGCTGGAGAAAGAAAGGGAATATTTATCTCACACTAAACACTAACAGGAACAATACTCTGCCCTGAATACGCTGTACCTTCAGATAAAAAATTATGTGGTACAAGACAAATATATATGATGTTGATTAGTGTGTGTCGTGTGTGTGTGTGTGCGCGCGCGTGTGTGCATGTGCTAAGCCCCGGATCTTCTTCAGTCCTAAATCCGCCCCTGAATTTCAGTTTCCAGTTTTCCAGAAAAAATGCAGAAGCGCCGTACACCCAGAGACAGACAAAGAGCCTTGGGATAAGATAGGGAGGAGAGGAGGAAAAAGCGCCTGTACTCTCCAAGAGCCGGAAGACTTTACTCCAATGATATGATGTGATATGATTCATCAGGATTTCTAAAATATAAAAAATAACTGACCAAATGAAGAGTTAATTTGTATACATTTTCATTGAATGAATCTTTAATTTCCTTCAGATAATATCGAGATAAGTATTGGTGATTTTGATCAAGAATATTTTTAATCCACTTTTGCAAATCATCTCTTAATCTGCACATTTTTTACAAAGTTTAGAATGAGAGTTAGCCTACTGGCTAACAGATTTACAGAGAAGGTTCTCTCGTAAAGGTGTTACACGATGGTGTTACACTTGCTCTTTTGGAAATATACCTGGTACACCTGAACTTCACATGGATGGTGAACGTGAAAATCTTCACCACCAAAAGAAAATAGACTGAAAACACCTCAGCTCTAGGTCACACTGTAAAAACTGCATTCATGGACTCACCAACCTTGATTAGCGACCTCAGAAGGCTGTGTTGTTTTTGCGGCCAGAGAAGAGCAGAGTGCGTCTCAGCTAGTAGAGGCTAACAGTTAGCATTACATGTTAAGGCGTGTGTTACTCACGGAGATAAAACATCAACAATGCATTTTTTAAATCAAGAAAAAAAAAGAGCAAATGAAGGATGAGTCATGTTTGCCAATCAGAGGCAAGAAGACATTTGCATATTGTGAGTATAGGGAGCCTAAGTCACGCACCACGGGTCCCCGGAAGAAGGTAAAAATGAATGCAAGTCAACGGGGCTAAAAACGCTATTGTCTAACTCTGGATTTCATATATGATGTCCGTGAATTTTAAAGACGCATTTTGATACCAATAATGTGCTTATTTTTTTTGGGGGGGTGGGGGGGGGTATTTTGGGTTTTGTATGAAAATACAACCAGGACTACAAATGTGCTTCACGAAAGTTATGTCATTGAACCAGACACAGAGAACACTGAGGGAAAAAGGCTGTACGTACAGCAAACTTCCCACAGGAGGAAAGAACCACCATAAATCTGGTCATGTGGTAAGTAGCAGCTACGCTAGGGGAGAGGAGATTATGTGGTGACGTCACATATGCGACGTACCGATTTCTGGTTTGTAGTCATGCTAATTACGAACATTTACAAGCTGATAAATCTCAAAGTACGTGACTGGCGTGGTCGAAACACCCATCATTACTTTTCATTTAAATTGCAGTACAACATGTGTGTGATCCAGGGCGTAAGGCAAAGCGGATTAGAAAATAGCGTTTTTGCCCCGTTGACTTGCTTTCATTTTTTTCGTTCTTCCGGGGACCCGTGATGCGGAAGTGAATCGGGCTCCCTATAAAGAAGTAAGACCCTAAACCACCCCAACACACATTTTTTTCTCAGCTAACTTCCACTTCCTGTAACAGGAGCACCAGAACTTTATTCCAAAGAAAATGACTCGCAAGGAGTCGAAAACATTTTGGTGATTTTATTGGACCTTCACGGTAGGCGCATGTGTCCATTTCACTGGGCTGGCGTGAAAGGACCATTATTTTCCGGACCATGACAGGAACCAACAAAGTACCTGAACTAGGTATGCACTTGGAAAGGCCTGGTTGAGTTGCTGATTGGGACTTGTGGTTGTAACCAAGTACGAAATTACATCGGCAAACTTCACTAAACAACCGGCATTTGTAAAATTGAAAGAATTCCTGGTGAAGCAGAAGGGGAAATAAAGAAAAACTGCAGCTTTAAGCTCCTAACACCAAAAAATACGTAGTCAACACAGGAACCCCAAGGAGACTGCAACCAGAAAGGCCCCCGCCCCCCTCGAGAGGCACAGAGGATCGCCCCGGGGGGCCACAACCAGCAGCCGGCAGAGTCCTGGGAGATATCAGCGGCAAGCCCGCAGGCCCGCCCGCAACCTCCCACCCCCTAGCCGGCCAAGCCCGGGACCCAGGGGCGACCACCCCCCGCCGGGGACCCAGCAGAGCCAAGGGACCCAGACCCCACCAGGCAGCCACTGGGATTGATCAGGCAGATCACTTTTCCCTTTCCTAGAAATTTCCTGGAACTCCTATAGAGGAAACAGCTATTTATAGAAAAGGTCTTGAAATAACAAGCGCATGCCTCCTTTAAGATAGGTTTGAATAATAAAATAAACATTTTTTTAGTATGAACCTGATCCACAGCTTTATAAATCATAATACTGCCCCTGCAGGTCTGACTGTCTACGGCCTTTACACCTGAAGTAGTTTTTTTGTAGAAAAGCTTATTTGACCCTTTAGAAACCAGGCTAGAATCTTTCTTCAGACTTTGTTATTTA
This sequence comes from Nothobranchius furzeri, assembly GCF_043380555.1. NCBI lineage: Eukaryota > Metazoa > Chordata > Actinopteri > Cyprinodontiformes > Nothobranchiidae > Nothobranchius > Nothobranchius furzeri. The sequence continues at coordinate 36,137,816 of NC_091758.1, forward strand.
GAGATTTGAAGCTAAACATCATCGTCTTCAGTCAGGGTTAAATCTCACCGTCTGAAACTCTTGAAGGTTTCATCCTTTTAGCTTAAACCAAGCAAAAAGCTCTCATATCAAATTAGATCTATAAAATCTGGATCATTTCGATTGTTCAGTCAAGTGCAAACATTTTTTGTGAAAGCCCCTCTTTGCTATTTAAAACATGCTGATTTTTATTTTTCAAGTTTAAGGCAGTAAATGTGTTTTCTTTAGTGGAAAAGTCTTGGATAGATCATAAGAGAAGCTGTAATGTAATCTGACTGCTTTAATTACTATTGAGGGCCATTCCCGATGGCAGAAAACGACATGGAGCCTATCGCTGCTGTAGATTAAGTGATCTGCTGCCGGTGCTTAATTACACTTGATCTGCACACGTCTATAGGAATGGACCCTTAAGAGCCTGTTCTTTTGTGTAAACTAAATTTGTCGCTCTTCACTCATTTTTATGTTGAAACAGCACAAGTGTCATTAGAGTTTTAGCTTAGAAAGAGCCCCTGTAAGTATGCACACAAACGATCTGACATGCATTGCACTCGCCACTGAAATTTGTGACACTGTTAGATTACTTCAGGTCAAAGAGGTAATGACCAAAATTTTTGCGTAGAATGTAGAAACGGAAGGTAAACAACAACGCATTATTTACTGCATCCTTGTTGGGAGGACACTGAACATGGTGAATGAAAATGATCAAATCTAAACTCAATGTGTATGTTATGCTTTTTCTGCATCATTATTATTATTAATATTTTATTTCCTGCACGCTCCATTGCAGAAAATGTCATTGCACATAACACAGCCCAAAAATGAATATAAATGAAAGGTGAACAGATAACGACAGGCTGCTTGGTGCAGCAAACCCGTTTGATTCTATTTATTTAGACGTTTTCTGTGTGTGTGTGTTTTTTTTTTTTTTTTTGCGTGTTTCTCTGAAGACTTGTTACATTTCCTTTATGGACCTCGCAGGTGGTTTTTACATCAGTGGAAAGTATGGAAAAATATAAATGTGAAATCAGCCAAAGTAGACTTGAGATTTAGACTGTTATAGATCAGACTACACATAACATGCATGCACGTTCTTCATAAAAACTGAAACGCAGTGAGTAATTTTTTTAATACAATCCTTTACTCTGAGTTGTAAAAGCACACTGAATGTGAAAATAGTCTTTAACTCCCATTGCCTGCATTAGCCCTAAAGGAAACAGAGAAACAATAGGGTAAAAAAAAAAGCCAACAGCTCTACGTCACACTGTAGAATTAGCATTGATGGCCTCACCCAGCTGGGCTTGGGAGGCTGTTGGTTTAATTGCTGTGAGGAGAGACCAGTAGAAGCTAAAGCCTGGTTTATGCTTCTCCGTCAGCTCCGCAAGGGACAGACACGCACGGATTGACGGAAGCGTTTTGCTCTTTTACTTCTCCGTCTCCTGGAGAGTGTTGCAAAGCAATTGCCCGGCAGGACCACAGAGGGCGTAGCGCTGTTCTGTGGTATCCTGTCATGTATCGTCCAAGATAGTGTGTTTATATTGTGTTTTTTGTGTATATAAGAGACTTTTAACACGGACATATTTGTCTCTCATTCTCCCACCGCTTCATGCGCTCCCCACCTCTAAACCCACGTTTCCTGTCATTTCCGTCCACAAAGAAAACGCTTGCTGTGCATCTTTTCACTCCTCCAGTCACGGGAGAATAAAACGTTCATATTTTTAGAGTTTTTTTCGCGAGGTATTCTTCAAGCTTCTCCGTGACTGCCGCTAGTTAAACTCGGCTCTCTTTGCATTGGCGGCACTGTAAACAACAGCGGCGTCCTGACCAATCACAAGCTTGCGTAATCCGTCTCGTTCGACGGATGTTTAAAAAAGTGGGCTCGACTCCGTACGTACTTGTGTGCCTGCCGGAGCCCTACGCAAGGACGGATAATGGCGTTGCGTGTCTCCGCATTGACGCAGACGGAGAAGCATAAATCAGGCTTAACTCTGACCCCGGCTTTCCACAGGAGCCGTCAGCAGCACGTTACTGCAGCAGCACGTCATAGCTGCTGATAGGAACCGCTGTGGTCAACAGAACCTTTTCCACTGGAGCCATCAGCAGCGCGAGTCGGCCGCGTCTCAGGAGCAGCATGTCGCGGCCTTTACGCGCCGGTTCTATTTTCTACGTGTGACGCCTCTGAAACGGGTCAAGTTTGACATTTTTGGGGAAGGAAAGACAGGAAATCGGACGCGGAAATGGAGAGAAGCTCCCGAGATGTTCAGAATAAAGAAACGTACTGCCTTCCGGTTGCTTTACTTTTAAAAACAGTTACTAAATGTGCGTCCCCGTGAGAAGTTATCACCTAGCTAGCGGTCTCCTTTGTTTTTCAGGTCTGTATTGGCGATTATAAAACGGATAGAACATAAAACACAAACCTTTTGGAGCCATGTTGTAGTTTTCTCCTGCTTGTTGTTGTGTTTACTGACTCGTGTGACTTTGTGCTCGGTCGGTGACAGCTGCTCCCCTGCTGCTTCGCGTCTCGTGGGAAGGGCCAAGCAGCAGCTTACGCGAGCAGGACGTGCTGCTGCAGTAACGTACTGCTGACGGCTCCGGTGGAAAGCCGGGGTTAGCATTAGCAAACCCCTCTTCAAACCCCTCCCAGATATCCCAGATATCTGAGCTTCATGCACGCCTAATACCAGCCAACCAGGATAAGGTTGGGTGTGGCCAACAAAAGCCATGAGACTCATGGGGCCCAGTCTCAATACTCACACCGCGCTCTGTGGAACTCAGCAAAGTGCACTTGGAGAAAGTGTGCAGTAGGGTTCGAGTGTGTAGTACACAAGTGAGAAAATAATTGCAGAATTGAGACTGGGAGCTAGGGCTGTCGCGATTGAGGAATTCCCCCTGCGGTGAGTCAGGGCAGCTCAATATTGCGGTATGCGATATTATTGCACCCCGTTTTTATTAAACTCATGGCAATATTTCCTTTGAAACATTGTGCTTACACATTTAAAAAATGTTAGAAAAAAATACATGGCCATTTTTAACACTTTATTGAATGCAGATCAAAGGGCAGGAACGGCATTCTCTGACTGAACTTAAAAACAACATTCAGGAGGTTTAACTTTGAAATGCAAATTTGGCTGCAACATCTAACAGAAATAAAAAAAAGTGCCCTACTATCTCCTCGATCAGCGCCGACTTTACCTCTCAGCATGCACTGTCGCGAGATTTAATCAAGTGCGGTAATTGCGGTGGCACGTCATGCAGCGCGGTAGGTTTCTTAATATCGCGATATATTGTTCTTGCGATTATTGCGACAGCCCTACTGGGAGCATTGCGTCATCCATCGCAACGCATGCCGGGATGCTGGTCGCTGTGATACTTTTTCAAAAACCTTTACTAACAACTTTTAAACAAACAGCCAAACAGTTATTTGAAATAAATTCACAGTTATTGCTGCTTTGTCTAAAAGTTTTAGAGCATCAAATAATCCTCCTAAAATTAACTAATTTCATTAATTAATTGCTGAAAGTAGCAAGGGTAATTCCTATTTACAAGACAGGAGATAAGCATCAATTTACAAATTATAGACCTGTGTCAATACTATCACAATTTTCCAAAATATTAGAAAAGCTGTTTGTTAAAAGATTCGATAATTTCGTTGATCAATGTGAGTTGCTGACGGAATGCCAGTATGGCTTCAGGAATAATAGGTCAACAGTCCAGGCACTGATTGATCTTAATGAGGAAATAACAGAATGCATTGACAAAAAGAAGCATGCAATAGGGTTGTTTTTAGATCTGAAGAAAGCTTTCGATACAGTAAGCCATGACGTATTGATGAGAAAAATGGAAAAATATGGTTTCAGGGGTATAGTTTTGGACTGGATAAAAAGTTATTTATCAAATAGACAACAATATGTGCAAATAAATCAACATAAATCAGGACTAAGAGAGATACAATGTGGGGTACCTCAAGGATCAGTCTTAGGACCTAAACTATTCATAATGTACATAAATGACATTTGTAGGGTTTCACAAGTATTGAAGTTTGTATTGTTTGCAGATGACACAAATGTTTTTTGCTCGGGTGTGGAATTGCAACAGGTCCTGGATGTGGTCACACAGGAAATAAATAAATTAAAAAGATGGTTTGATATAAATAAACTGTCACTAAATTTAGAGAAAACAAAATTTATGTTGTTTGGTAATGAAAGAAGATACAATGAATTAGATATAGTAATTAATAATGTAAAAATTGAGAGAGTATATGAAATAAAATTTCTTGGGGTGGTCATAGACAGGATCTGTTGGAAGCCATACATCAAATATGTTAGGGGGAAGCTTGCACGGGGCATTGCTATATTTGGGAAAGCTAAGTATATTTTTAATCAGAAAGCACTTTATATGTTATACAATACGATGCTACTGCCATATTTGAGCTATTGTGTAGAGGTCTGGGGAAACACGTACAAAAGTCATTTACAGACAATAACGACAATACAAAAAAGGGCTATCAGATTAATAACAAATGCAGGATATTTGGATCACACAAATGAACTTTTTATTAAAACGCAGACAATGAAGTTCCAGGACTTGGTTAAATACAAAACAGCACAAATAATGTATAAAGTAAGAAATAAATTAATGCCTGATAAAATACAGAAACTGTTCACAGAGAGAGAAGGAGGATATAATCTGAGAGGGACACTAAACTTAAAGATACATAAGTTTAGAACAACATTAAAACAGATGTGTATCACAATAATAGGGGTTAAATTATGGAACAATTTAGAAGAAGAAATCAAAGTAAGTACAAATATAAATGTGTTTAAAATGAATTATAAAAAACATATTCTGAACAAGTATATAGTGGAAAATAGATGATTTATGTGGGTGTCTTTTATTCTAAGGAAAAGTAAATTGTATCAATTGTAAAAAGATGTTTTTTTTTCTTTTTTTCCATATAATTTGGTGGTTTTTGGTGACTTGTACCATTTTGTTTGTTTTAATGTAGGTTTTGTGTTAGATTTAGTAAACAAGTAAAAATTACTTGTATAAAGGGGTAGGGATATATAAGTTTCCACTTCAGCCTACTCCTTTTCAAACACAGAAGAAGGGATTATATGTATTTTTTTCTGTTTTTGGTATTTTTAAAAAAATTATGTATGTTTTCTTTGTTTGAAATAAACTAAACTAATAAAAAAAATTTGAAAATACAGATTTTCATAAAAAGAACTTGAGCCTTTTCTCCTGCAGCAATGACTTGTGGGGAATACACTTGCCTGAGGTCTGCATCGCTGTGGACTTGGGCGAAGTGCAGATTAAGGGTGCAATGGGGGCGTGGTCAACTTCCGCACTTGAGAATCGAGACACCCTACGCACTCGCACCCCTGGCCGGGAACGCGCAAATGAAGCGTGTGAGGGTGCAAGTGCGAGTATTGAGATTGGGCCTTGGCTGATGTTTTTGTTCACAAAAATGGGCCGCAGTACCCAAATTGGACCAAAGGATGCCAGTCCTACTTGTTGCACCTTTGAGCTTTGTTTACTACCGACATTGGTTTGGTTGAAATTCCAGAATAAGAATACAATTATTTTTCTTATTTCAAAAAGTTAGGCCATTCTAACAATGCCTCAGTCCTAAAGCAAGCCAAGCCACCTTTGTTTGTTTGGAGCTTAACAACAGCAGAAACAGACCAGCGTTGTTTTGCACGTGCTAAAACGATAATACTCATAAAATACTCCAAGAGAATCATAACAACAGACCACATAGAAACACAAAAAGACCAATCAGGTTAGTTTATTTCTGCCTCAGCTTCCCAGCCATGCACACCTGCTTCTCATCAGGTAATCTCACCTGTTCTCACTTTGTAATCACCATCCCACAGTTTAAAGCTCCCTGCTTGTCGTACCCTCTTGCAATTTTAACCTCCTGGTTCCTTGTCCTTCATTCTTGACAAGCATTTGTTCAGCTTTATTTTTTGTTTCATCCCTTTGAGTTCATTGGTTTGCCTCCTGATTAATCAGCAGCAGCGTGGCTCCAACATCAACCAAATAATGACAAAATGATCCAGATTTAAGATAAAATAGCTTATTTACAGCATGTTTTCTTATGAGTGGCCTTTGCTACTTATTGTTCTCAGAGTTGAAATATAATTCTTGCAGTTAAAAAAGAAACGATTCAGTTCAAGAAAATACATTTTAATGTGAAAATTTAAAGTAATCAAATAATGAAAACAGCTTGTTCAAGAAGCTGTGACAGTAAATTTTCTCTAAATGTTAAAGTATTTCTTTGTAAGAAAGCAAATAAATTATGCACACAAAAATCAAGCATGTCTAACACTCTAAGAAAACCCTTTAAGCGAAACTTAAAGAAAACCGATTTATTTTAGCTAGTTTTAATAATTCCAACAAGCAAATTTTTCTTACCGCATTAGTGTGATTATTTTCCTCAAAACAAGACATTATGATCACATTTAACAATATTTACCCCCTTCTAAGTATGGCTGTTTTTGCAGCATTCTTACTGAAACTTTTAAGAAGAAAACTGCTGAAATCACTTTATGTGAGACGGATTTGGAGCAGAGAACTTCATAAACACGTTTTGTATCGACCACAGAGCTATTAAAACCTCCAAATGAAGCCATGATGTCTCGCTTAAAGGCTGAGAGGCTTGAAAAGAAAAAAGAGCTATTTCCTTTTCAGGTGAACATCCTTGCATTGAGTCAGTAGCTGTAGCAGTCTGCAGTGTTTGGCTTCTCCCTCTCCTTTTAGTGTTGGTTGGAAATAAAGATGTTTTGGTGCACAAACACTGAAGTACTTTATAAGCTGTTAGGTTAAGCGACCCGCCGTAATCGTGCTAAAATAATAAATTAATAAAATCAGAAGCAAGAAAAATGTCTCTTCAACCTGTCGGTGCAATAACCATTCTTTAGAACAACTGAAGTGCCTTTACAATAAATATTAATTTATAAAACGATACTTGTTGTTAATATAATTAGTTTTTTGAGTCAGGATTCTTTCAGAGTAAAATTTTAGATTACTCCACAATTTAAGATAATGTTTTTTGTTTCTATTTAAAAAAATTGCTCATATTTTGTGATCTTCATCTATGGAACGTCATATTTTTTGAAAGAATGAGATGATTGAGTGCAGCACAAATCAAAACCGAACGACCGTGATCTTCTCGCCCTCAGACAGTGTTGTTACAAATAAAATAAAAAAACAGACATGATGCTAAAGTCTAAATCAGTTTATGGACTCAAAAACACTCGTTGTCGAGGAGCTGCATAAAAAGCTCTGCCGCACAAAATAAACCAAGTAAATAAAAAGCCTGAACAAGATGGAAAAAGTGCATCACCTCCGAGTTATTTCAAATGAGCCGAGAGGGAAACTAAATCTATCTCACTGTCTTTCAGCAGCAGCTGCGATGCTGTGGAGGAAAAATTAAATAATATGACTTGTGTTTAATGTGTGCACTCACATGTTGCACGATTGGTCCGCACATCACCAGATTTCATGTTTTACAACAGCTTGGCTCATCTTATGCTTCAAATATTAAAACAAGAGCACTTTTCTAAAGCAGCATAAATGTGAAATGGGTGAAAATAAAATCACAAGTAATGAAATGTGCAACTTATTCTAGCAACAAGTTACTTCTGGCCAAAGTTTGAGATCTGTGAAAGAAAAAAAAATTATGTTGGGATAAAATTATGTTTTAATTGCAACCACCCAAAAATCTACTGTACTACCTGTATTTGAAGTAGTGCCTTCTAGAGTCCTGGAAACCCCTCAAGGCGCTTTACAACACAATCAGTCATTCAGCCATTCACGCACACATTCCAACCCTGGTGGTGATTAGCTACATTGAAGCTACAGCTGCCCTGGGGCACACTGACAGAGGCGAGTCTGCCGTACTCAAGCACCACCGGTCCCTCCGACCACCACCAGCAGGCAAGGAGGGTTAAGTGCCTTGCCCATTGACACAACGACAGCGACAGACTGAGCGGGGCTCGAACCTGCAACCTTCTGATTATGGGATGAGCACTTAGCTCCTGTGCCACCGTCACCCCAAAACCAAACTTTGGATGTGATTACTGTCAGATGTAGCAACACCTTAAGAACTGTAATGAAGCTGAGTGTCTTTGGATCAGTTTGAAAAAGTGAGACTGAATGTGATGACAACACGATGACATAAATATGCAGAGGTGTGACCAAGTCACTGCTTTGCAAGTCACAAGTAAGTCACAAGTCTTTCCAGTCAAGTCTCGAGTCAAAGACAACCAAGTCCAAGTCGAGTCCAAAGTCAATGATCTGGAAGTCCTAGTCAAGTCCAAGTCCTTAACTTTGAATTTTCAAGTCTTAATCAAGTCATCTGTCCAACTTCAATTTAATGACAATGATAATGAATACATTCCAGAAATAATGCTTCTTAAAGCTTAATTTATGTGCTCAAACAAGCAGAAAGTGCCACTTTTGTGCTAAAATATCAAATATGCTCAATTCATCAAGTCAACAGATGCAAGTCGATTCAAGTCGCAAGTCATTGGTGTTCAAGTCCGAGTCAAGTCGTAAGTCTTTATAGATTTTATCAAGTCATGTCAGAAGTCATTAAAACAACGACTCGAGTCTGACTCGAGTCCAAGTCACGTGACTCGTGTCCACACCTCTGTAAATATGATTATGCTAAATATTGGAGACTTTTCTGGTTAAAAGGCTACAGGGTATAATATTAATAATAATAATAGAATAAATAAATAGGATTACATAATGAAAGGAGAAAGGAGTTAGTTTGAATGTTAGGTGCTAAACTGTCCAGAAAAATAAATGATTTGAGCAAATAAAGAAGTAAATAAACAGAAACCTAAAGCAGGGGCTGTAGCGTGATGTCATCGGGAGGAGGAGATTGGACAGAGCCGATGAACTGAACCCTTTCTTTGATAAGTTTCCATTGAGGAACAAGCTTGGCATCTACGAACAACCAAACAGACATCCCACCAAACTTTGACCAACATCAGATGGTTTAACTTCGACCTCAGTCATGGACTCATCTGCCTCTACGTTTGTGTTGAACCACACCAGGAGATGCTGCAGTTTCTTTGCCTCCCCCATCCACTTGTCTGTCACTGGAGTCAGGTGAGGAGTTACACACTTTTTCCAAAGTCAGTTTTTGTCCCCTGCACATTTTACCATCCAGAAACAATTTTACGCTATAATAAATTCACACTGGTTGAGCACTAGGACCAAGCGGAAAACAAACGCTTGTGTTGAAGCCTGTTTCCCAGTAAAACCGTCCATAAGCTCATCCATTGGCTCTGCTGATACTTGCTAATGTGTGATTGGCCGTTCCTGCCACCTGTGCACTTGACAGTTCTGCATTCCTGTCATTGCAAAAAAGAGCCTCTAGGCCGTAGTTTTATACATATATTTTGTATAGTTACTGTAAAAATCTCCCCCGGTCCTAACGCTAGTCGTGTCTCCCCCACTCCTAAAGTCAAAACTACATCCATGGCTCTGACGTCTCACATCATGCAAGTCCTATAGGGACTCCTGTTGACCCACCCGAACAAGCAAATAAGAAACAGACCCCAGTTTGTGAGACTGAAGGGTTTTTGTGTCTGACCAGGTGGTCAGCAACAGGAGTGCCACAGGGTATCGTACTCTCACCATTCCTTTTCACTGTTCACTTCAGACTTCCAGTCGGATCTGTCATCTGCAGAGATATTCAGAAGACTCTGCAGTTGTTGGATTCATCAGAGATGGTTGAGAAGCTGAGTTGAGCTAGTGGATCACTTTGTGGCATGGTGAGGGGACAAATTTTGAATGTGCCCTTAGTTTTGATACCCTTATCAATGGAGTGATCTCCTCCTCCTTTTTCCACCTTCGTCGGCTGGCAAAGATCAAACCATTTCTGTCACGTCATGATCTTGAGACGGTGGTCCATGCTTTTATTACGGTGCGATTGGACTACTGCAACTCTGTTCTATTCGGTGTGAGCAAGGGCTCAATAGCCAGGTTGCAAATGGTCCAGAATGCTGCTGCCAGATTTTTAGAGGGCAGGCGCAAGTTTGACCACATAACTCCTGTCCTGGCTGCGCTTCACTGGCTGCCCGTTGATGTTAGGATTCATTTTAAAATACTTTTACTAGTTTTTAAAACGTTAAATGGTTTAGCCCCTCCTTACTTGGTGTCACTACTTCAACCATACACCCCTTCACGGTCACTCCGCTCGGAGAACTTCATGCTCCTCTCGGTCCCAAGAACGCGCCTAAAGACGCGTGGTGATAGGGCCTTTGCTGTGGCAGGTCCTAAGCTTTGGAATAAGCTTCCTCTGAGCATAAGGGCCTCCACCTCTGTTGCGGTTTTTAAGGCAAGGCTAAAAACATATTTTTATGACCTGTCTTTTAACCTTTCTAACTAGTTTTATTGTTTTACTTATAGCATTTTACTCATTGTATTTTTAACTGTATCGTGTGATACAACGTTTTATTTTCTGGACTTACTGTTTTATGTTTTTATTTGATCAGTGTAGCGCCTTGGTGGCATCTTTTTGCCTGTAAGGCGCGATTTATAAATAAAGTTGAGTTGAGTTGGACAAAACAAAGGAGAAGATTGTAGATTTCAGAAGAAACAGGAATCGGTCAAGCTCTGTTTACATCGTGGGAGATGAAGTGGCGGTGGTCGCAGAATATAAATGCCCCGTATAACATCCCAACTTTAAAATGTTGAGTAATAGTTTAACCACCTCAGCCAGCAATGAAGGAATTGTTGGTTTTCAAACCAAAACGTATTTTCTCCAACTGTTTTCCCGTTTTTTTCTTTTCATGCTTTCAAGATTAAAGATTAAAGCATTAAAGATTTTCAAAACTATTATGTTTTTTTGATTGTGTCCATGCTTTCACCTTGTTTCCTCCTGTGTTTATTGAGAGGTGGGTTTATAAGCATTGTGAAACACACAGAACTCTACAGAACTGAGCCGGCAGACAGAACGAAGGGCAACACGGTCAATCAAAGGCCACCTCTCCTCTCTCGGCTCTTGCTTTGTGGTCTTTCTGTCGGTAATTCTCTGATTTGACTTTGATGTGCCAATTTGTCCCTGATGAATAATTGTCTGGTTTGCTGATAACTTGTGGGAGTCAAGTGCATTCTGGTGGCTCTCAATGCAAATGGGAGATATTTGGGTCCTTCAAATCACGACAGTGGCCCCCTCCACGTTTGCCTCCCCGTTCCGTGAGTAAACTGACCAATTAGCTGTGTTTGAAGAAGCCATTTTTGATTAGAGCAATCAGTAAACAGCAAATTCTCAGTTTGATTGTCCCTCTGATTAGATGAGTTGTCACTTGAGAAGTTGTTTCAGATTTTAATTTATGGCCTCATATCACTGAAAAGTGTAGTAATTACCCAATCCGTTCTCCGCAGCTCGGCACTTGGATTAAAATTCATCCATTCTGCTGATGTTGATGACCTCATTTTCCCACCCAAAGTTTCTTAAGTAGTCCTCGAAGCGTGTGAATCAGACAAATGGGACAGCCGCCATCAAGATGGTCAGCAGAGAAGATAAAGAGAGACAACTGTACATCACAACCAGATGAATGCACATTAAACATACTGTTTTTTGTCTATGTTTCACTTGCAAGTTTGCCTCCCGTTTCCATAGCAACATGGTACTTAGTGCTGGAGAATTATCAAACAAAAGGAAAACATCTTCATTTCCAAACCTCATTATTGTCACCCATCTTCGAGAGGCTGTGCATTAGTCTCTAATTAACACTATGGACCAGTTAATGACCAAAACACTGGGATAAGTGATAAATTACAACTTTGTGCATCCAAATTACACTGTAAGAAATGAAACGTTGAATTGACTTAACTGAGTTATGTCAGCTGGTTCCCCTACGTCTAGCTGCATGGATGTAAAGAGTAATGTTTATTTGCTTTTTAACATAAAAATGTTTAGTATTCTTTCAATTTAAGCAGCTGTGTTTAGTGGAACCAGTTGACATAACTTAAAGGTACTTTACGGAATTTTGAATTTTTATGCTCGCGATTGCCCCCTCAGGCCAAAAGTGTAACGGCAGCTTCAATAGTAGGCTCGTGAACGAGGCGCGCATGCTGTACGTGCACACTCCTTAACGAAAATAACAGCTGAGACAGCCCCGTGTGTGTGTGCGTGTGCGTGTGTGTGTGTGTGCGTGTGCGTGTGTGTGTGTGTGTGGCTCAGAGGACAGAGGACAGGAGAACATGGAGCTACTTAATTAAATAATTTGGTTCTGTACCTTTCTCTTCAGCACAGCCGACAAAGGTTTATGATGGGTCAGTCCTCCTGCATGCTCAGATCATTCCCTTCCCTTGCTTGAAAAATTGTTCCAAAATGAAAGTTGAACCCACATCTTTTTTATCCGTGAATTCAATGCCGTTCAGCGAGTCTCAAATAAAAATTTGGGCATCTTACTGTAAAAAATATACCATTAATGTAAAAAAGAAACTTTAAATGAACTATGTCCACATCCAGAATCAAACCCAGGTCTTCTGCATGAGTCAGACATCTTACTAGGTGAGCTACACTCTAGTAACATTTATTGTATCTGTAACTTTTATGTCCTTGATGACAGCTGAAACAACGTCAAACCAAAAAAACGGTTCGGAGCGAAAATGGCTATTTTGTTGCTAATTTGCAGGAAATATCTAGAAGAAAGTTCTACAGAAAGTAGCTAAGGGTCCTCAGAAATGTAGCTAGGTTCATCACTAGGCGTTAGGAACAGCGACAAAGTGGCACTGCCTCTCTCTCTGCTGCTAAAGCTACGGATAGCAAATGCTACGGGCGATGCCTGAGCGTGAACGCGCATGAAGCAGCCTGCTCGACCCGAGCATCTCTCTTTTGCTGTGATTTTACAGAAAAACAGGCAATCACAGTAAAAATGCCAGGACTCATTCTACAGGACCAGGGCATTGCAGGAGAATGTATGAAGAAGACATTTATTATTTCTATACATGTTTTGGCTGTCAAACTTCCATAATGTCCCTTTAAGTAAAATCAACATTTCCTGTCATAGTTTACCAGCTTACTACTAAACAGGCGTTTGAAAGAAAACACTGATAACTTATGCATATCCATAACATAATTGTGTTTAAATTTTGTTGATTTAAATTGTACACAATAATTTAAACGTCAGGTTAACGATGAACGTCTAACCGAGAGGAGAACAGTGTAAACGTTTTACTCCGTTCGACCGTCGAGTCTCCCAGAATGGAAACAAAGCATTCATTTGACAAGTTGACTTTCCTAATAATGAAATTAATAAAACTTTTCACTCATTTAATTAGAATATACACTGAATGTCATCTGTAAAAGTAGAAACTCAAGGCTTAGCAAACCTGATTCAGAGAGGAGCTTTCAGACCCTGGAGATGTAGGCGACAATGTGGGTTTTATCAGACAATTTAGATGCTTAAAGCAGAAACGGGAAGTAAAATTGCTGTTTTTACTTGTGCTGAACAGATCAGCGTTTAGTTCAGACTTAATCATTTACCGTGTTTAATCACTTTTCTATTTTGGCTTTAAAGTTGGTTTAAATAAACCAATAAAAACAAAGTTAAAACGTCATTTTCTCGTATATTTCCCTTTAAATGTATTTCCTGCAAGTGATTTCATCTGTAATATAGTTCTTTATTTGTTTTAAAGTCTCATTTGCATGAGTCGTTGGATCAACATGATCACGCAAATGTTGTTAATGAGCAGCTGAGTACAAAAAGCAAACACATCAGAATCAAAAGACGCGTTTATTTAGATCAGTGGTGTAAAACTATTGTAGTGGAAATACTTGCAAGCCACAGCTAATATTTTTGTTTTTACTTAAAAAAACAATTATTTTAATGTGTTTTTTAAAAAACATCGGTTCCATAAGTACACTGCAAAAAAGAAAGTAAAAAAATAAAAAAAGATTAAAATATTTTCTTATTTTTAGTCTAAAAAGAAAAACATCTTTGCTGGAAACAAATATTACTTAAAATAAGGTAAATATTTCTTCCAAAAAATAAGACAAAATGTGAAAAAATTGTGTTTACTTTCTTAGAAATAATCTTTACAGTGTAAAAAAATATTTGAATGAAAAGAACAAAGTTTTAGGGTTTATATTTCCATTATCTGTGAATCTATGCAAAAAAAAAAAAAACAAATAAAGTAGTATTAAAAGAAAAGCACAAACTTCTCTGATTGGTTAACCGTACTCTAGTCTCTGATGATCATTTTTCCACCCATTTCTTCTTTTGTCACCAATTAGTTTAAATTATTGGGCAAAAAGAGTTTTTTCTAAATAAAGTTTTATGAAAAATGTTCACTAATCTCTCTTTTGCTGTTCCATTTACCACAATAAATAAATAAATACATAAATAAATAAATCAACAAACAAAACAAATAAATATATAAATAAATACATAAACATTTGTCTAATAATTTTCTGTTGTTAATTTTTTTTTATTTATTGGTACGTTTGTTAGTTTGATGGTGAAATATAATTTCACCATCAAACTAAATTCTACCCCTGTTGTTGGTAATGGACCGTGTAACATCCCTCTGAGGGACACAAATGGCCCATAGGTCACACGTTGGGCACCTTTGACTCAGATTAGCCTTTCATTGGTAAACTAGAACACTAGTTGTGATTTAGTGACTTTCCTAATTTAAAATCAATCACAGATATAAAAAGAACAAGCTCTGATCACAAGAAAAGGTTGAGGAAATAAAGATCTCGTTTGGAGATCAGAATCGGACGATTTTCAGCACCGTTGGCTCAATGAGCGAAAAACCATTGTGATGCACAAAAACCTGCTTTAATTCTTTTTTTTTCAGGTAGTCAATGACACAATTTCCATTAAGTAATGAAAAATCTAACATTGTTCCCTATTCATGAACTCTAACTGGTCCGAGCAAGTCGAACCTGAAGTTGGAACACTGAAGAGGCAAACGGGCGAATGAGGTATTAGAGTATCATTAATACCATTCTGTCACAGAGACCTGCAAAACTGTATAAAATTGGACTCAATAAATAAATAAATGCTAAAAAGTCTGCATAATGTGGTTGGTAAATAGATTTTATATTATTAATGCTGAGCGTGGTCAAAATGACTCCTGGAATCAGTTTGCAGACGCCTTCGTTTGGTAATTTACTTAAAATATCAAATATGAAAAATGCGTATTTCTTTATCAGGACTAAGTTGAATTCAGCTCTATGAAATATGTATAAACACCAATGAGCTGCTTACATTGTAACTGCTGCCAACTAAAAGCTGCATTGATGAGTAAAAGTTAATTATAGCTGTCTTATATGTTGCAGGGAGATGCAATTGCAAGACTTTTGTTTGATTTTCTTTCTTTGTGAAGCTGACAACAAAAGTTGGAGGTAAACATTGTACACCCACAGCTACCAGCTGCAGCCTGTTGACCACAAAATCCTCAAACGGCACCTTAATCAATACGGCAGACAGAGCAGGTAGGCAGGCGACGAGTTTGTGTGACACAAAACCAGGATTAGGTGTGATTAGGGCAGTTTTAACGTGTCCCGCTGATTAGGGGCCAGTGGATCTGACCGCTAATTAGACGTGAAGTGTGGCTGGCTGCACAGACAGGACAGCAGCCAGAGGCAGCTTTAGCAGCCCAAACTCACCCTCCTCCTCCCTCGTTCGCTTGTCCACTCTCCACCCCCACAAAGGGGTCTGGAGGTCCTTTGATTGGGTGTGCAGCGCTGTGGAGAGGGGACTTGAAAAAGAGTCCCATTTCCCTTTTGCTGTGCAGCTACCCCCCGCAGGGTGGAGTCAATATACCCTTTCTGTGTGTGTGTATAACCAGCTGGCTGCAGCGGGGCAAATAAACACTCCAGTTGCACCAGCCACGGCGACTCCCGTCTGAAACAGAACTTTTGTCCCATGTGGACTGTGTCCTAATTGGTGTTTGTGGGGAGAATTCTCACTCAGATTATTTGCACCGATGAGGTTTTAATGAACCAAAAACAAACACAGGACTAATATCGGTCTGCAGCAGCAGAAGATGGAGCCATTTTGTTTTTCACAATAAATTACAAAATAAAAGGTAAATACAAAAAACTTCATTTTCCCATTTTTTTTATGTTTTATATTTGCTTGTGTCAAAAATACTGAATAATTCTGGGTTTGAATCCCTTAAAACCAATAAGTCAACTTACTCTTAGACCTTTAAAGAAACCACAAAACATGTGAAAATTCGAATAAATTTGAAAGCAAACAAAATAAAATGTTTAAACTTAGACCATTCCCAAACATATATCCATACTATTGATGCGGCTTTCCAACCTTAAAGGATTCCTGCGGCACCCCCTCAGCCCACCCGGACGCCGCCTGACTACAGCGGCTGAAGAGGAAGAGAGGAACATGGATTTGGGCGTAATCCTGTTTGCCCTCTGGGTCACATGCTCCATAGAGCCGAGATCGCCGGCTACAGTCTGGAAGTTTATTGGAGGGACAAACAGCAGTCTAATTGTAATTCCCTCTGGAGAGCAGTCAGTGTCTCCTGCTGAATGCTGGAGAGGAGACAGGTTGTTGCAAGATGATAATTGAAAAGAAAGTGGGTGGTCCTGTTTGGCCCCCGCGGCCCTCGGGGACGGTTATATTCAGACTCCTGCGTGTTTTGGAGGGGCCAGATTAGTGCATGTTATATTTGAAGAAATCATTATGTCCTTCTGGGCTTAATTTGACACACATAGCTGTTGAGCAATGGCTACTCCTGCTGTCTTTTGCCATTTGTGTGTGTGTGTGTGTGTGTGTGTGTGTGTGTGTGTGTGTGTGTGTGTGTGTGTGTGTGTGTGTGTGTGTGTGTGTGTGTGTGTGTGTGTGTGTGTGTGTGTGTGTGTGTGTGTGTGTGTGTGTGTGTGTGTGTGTGTGTGTGTGTGTGTGTGTGTGTGTGAATTTGGATCATTGCTCCTTATTAACTGGCTCTTAGAGCATTTTTTGTGAGTGTTTAACCCTCTGGAGGCGGGCGTTGCAGATTTGCAACGTTAAAACCGTCCTGGTTACTCCACATTCGTGTTTCATGAGCATTTTTTAACTCAGAAGTACCCCTGAAGGATTAGTTGTTCGTCCTTTAATCAAAACTTCTTGTCCTAGAATTTTGCAGATGTTTGGTTTTTATTTGACAAATTCTCTTGTGCTTTCCATTTGTGTCATTTCTAGCCTATTTATATTTATTTCAATTCAATTCAAGTTTATTTATATAGCGCCAAATCACGACAAGAGTCGTCTCAAGGCACTTCACATAATAAACATTCTAATTCACAGTTCATTAAGCCAATCAGAAATAATGTTTCCTATATAAGGAATATATATATAGCCTCGGAACCGTAGATCCACATCTGAAAACCTCCTGGCTGTTCCTCGAACCAAACTGAAAACCAAAGGGGACAGGGCCTTTCAGACTATTGCACCCAGACTTTGGAACAGTCTGCCTTCAAATCTCCGTCTCTCTAACACTGTAGAGGTCTTTAAAAATCGTCTAAAAACTCACCTTTTCATCCAGGCGTTCCCTCCCTAAATGTTTCAGAATGATGGCTTTGTTCGGGTTCACACCTTCACTTTGTTTATACTCATGATTTTATTTTCTACGTTTATCACTGCTATTGTTTTTCTGATGTTTTTATTGGTTAGAGGTATTTGCCCTGATCTTTATCATGTTCTACAGCGCTTTGTGATTTATATCTGTGAAAGGCGCTATATAAATAAACTTTTACTTACCTACTTACTATTTACCTGAAATGTGCGAACTAACTTTATGTTGGGACTGAGTGAAGACCAACTGAAAGTACATGAAGCTGCGACTGGAGAGGTGATAAAACACTAGAAACCTTTTTTACATTCACACTTAAATAACTTTGCTGCAGTGGAGACACACTGATCTTATCCATCGCTTACCTTCACTGAACTGCTCTCCAGACCTGGCCCTATTAACCAGTAATCCGCACACTGGCAGCTGGCCATTACCATGGCAACGGTGAGATGGGAGAAAAAAAACTGCTTTCTGGTTTGAACGTAAAAAGGAGCGTAGCGAAGGACGGAGATGAACTCTTTTGTTCTGTAAACTCGTCTTTTTTCATATTTCTGATTACAAGAACTGAATGTGTGATTTTCTCTTGAAGTCTCGTTTAAATGTGATAATGAAATATTTGATGTATGTGGGTTTGTTTTTTTTTACATGTGATTAAACCACATTCTAAGGGTGTGAATGTACAGCACGCTTCAGGAATAAATTAAAATCCCTTGTTGTTTATGTTTCTTGATTCTGCATCGTTCAGTTTTCAACACGTCGAACTTAAAGATAAAAAAAAAACTAGTATTTTCACTTTAAAAGAGACCAAAACAGGTCACACTTTTGTTTAAAGGCACAAAACTTTGAAATATCAAACATCAATAAAGAATCCACTCAGACGTTAATTATTGGATTAACTAAAGTTTAATCTACTGGTTCCCCTAAACCTAGTTTAAAGAGTAATCTACATTGTTACGTTAAGTTTAAAGTGCAGTTTTATCACTCTTTACATTTAAGCAGCTGGGTTTAGTGGAACCAGTTGACGTAAGTTGGTTAAGTTAATTCAACGTTTCGTTTCTTCGTTGCTGCCGGAGATTCAAAGATCTGGTGAAACTCTGCGACTTTTTGAGTTTGAATGTTACAAATAACACTTAAAAGATGTAATCAGATAAATTATTTTAAAAGAATAAACCTCTAAGGATGCCTAATGGTTGATATTAAAGAAAAAAATGGTGCGAATTTCACAAAAATCCCAGTTTGTGACCTCTGAAGATGGTCCCTAAAGCCTCCCCAGTAGGAGATTCCCAACCCCAATAGATTTCCAACCATAAAGGTGTTTGTGGGACTTAATGAGGCATAACTAATGGAGGTCCCACAACCATCCGCACCATGCTGGAAGCACAGTGGCAGGACAGAGCAGCCATTGATTCTTGCTTCAAGCCTCTTGAGTTCCTAATCAGCTTCTTTAGTTGTGCGTTTCAGGCCTGAAAAATCCATTGTTGGCCTGTGTCACTGGAGGTCAGTAGTTATTAGTGGCAACTGAAAACAGTTTCTCCAACTACTTATGAGAAAACTGAATGACATGCAGACGGAGACTTGGAGGGGGGATTACTGGCACTGCAGCCAGTCCGGTCGCCCACAGAAGAGAATGTGACATGGGTTTCTAATAAGGGATGCCTGACTCCGCCCACACACACACACACACACACACACACACACACACACACTAACCTGATCCTTCAATCCCTGCTCTCTCTCTGCTTTAAAAGAAATCGTGAACAGCTTACTTTGACCCCACGTGGATAAAATTACATTCATAAGCAACGAGAAAAGCCGCCGGGACTCAATGTCACAGCGTTTGAATCCACGTTGCTCTCGATTAAAAGTAAAACTGTGATTCCAGGTAGTTAATTTCGTCATCTTTTAGATGCTTTTACGCTCCTCTGACCTCATTCCAACGTTTTATTCTCTCTCCTCCACTTGAATGTGGATTGTTTGCAGGCATTTTGTCTGTTCGAAAACGACTGCAAACTGGAAACTTTTGGGGGGCAACGACTGACACCGACTCATCCGGCAGGCACAGGTTCTTCATGGAAATAAA
Source organism: Nothobranchius furzeri (assembly GCF_043380555.1). NCBI lineage: Eukaryota > Metazoa > Chordata > Actinopteri > Cyprinodontiformes > Nothobranchiidae > Nothobranchius > Nothobranchius furzeri. The sequence goes on from NC_091758.1 coordinate 36,157,467, forward strand.
GAAAAGGAGAGGAATTGAAAGATTCTCCTGGGCAGAACACAAGGGCAACACACTCATTGAAATCTTGCTGTGTGTTTCTCAGAACTTGCCAGCTGAGTGCATTCATTCTCAGACTAAAACAGAGACCCTGTCATGCCTAATCATTTCACACGGGGGCAAGATTTGGGTCCCACTGAGGGAAAACAAGGGGACAAAAGTTGTGGAAGTGAACATAATCATGAATCAGAATCATTGCCTTTAATATTGTGTAAAAATCTCATTTAAAGTGTCAAATTGCCATTCTGCATATGTTCATTTGGGGGAAACTAAACCGTTTTAATCATAAACTGCCTTCTTTACTCCCTCTTCTATTTGCTGGAGCCTTATTTGTGTATGATGTTTGTTGTGTTTGGTCAAAGTTTCTGCGTAAGCTAATAATGTGAAGCCCTTGCCAATTAGCGCTCTCTAGGCTGCTAGGTCGCCGTGGTCAATTGAGGAGCACATCAATAGGACTTGAAAAGGTTTCTCTGCGATCAGACCTTCTGACATATTAAGTAGAATAATGGGGAGGAGGGAAAGGAGTTGGGCTGGGGAGAGAGGTGGGGGTCTGCAGCAAGGCTTCCTTCTACATTCACATAATGCAGCGCAAAACCTGCAATTACCTGAGAAGAATAGTCAAAGAAATCCTTTACTGGTTAAACACAATATCCTCGGCTTCATGCTTCGGCTAAACTGTACCTGGCATTGAAGTAACCCCCCCCCCTCCTGACCTGATGGAAGTGCCCGCTTTGTGAAACGGAGGCGATTTTGTTTAACGTATGAGTTGTTTTTGTTTACGAATGCACGAGTGAGAGCATGTGCAGGTTTTAGCGCTAAACACATAAAAACATCACAGTTTGAGTCTGCAGCTCCCAAACTTTCCAGGAAGAAATGATGATGCCAGAACCAATTACAGTGCAAAGCCTGCCTCATATAGCCTTACAAAAAGACCCCCCCCCCCTTCACCTACCAATAAAGTGAGAGCAGCAACAGGCACAATAGCCAGTGATTACCTAGCATAGCCTATTAGTGCGCCGTAACTACAGCTATTGAAAAGAGAAAAGAATGGCTTCACCTCCACTTTCATTTCACGCGGCCCACCATCAAAAGCTTTGTTGATGCCCTCAATTTACAGACAAAAATCTATCAAACATCTTGCAGCATCAAAGTGCATTTTGTGGAATGCACGACTGGTTTTGCAGCTCTTATCGAGCTCAGTGGAGTTGTTGTGCGTATTTCCAGATGTCAGGTGCATATTGGCTCCGGCTCCTCCTTGGAGTGCAGAGATGATATACATACAGCTGCCAGGTATGCGTGGAGGGGTTTGGGAAATGGACACCCTCCACAGTCTCATTCCAGATACACTGATAGCCACCATCATCATCACAGGGTGTCATCAGCGAGGGGATTGAGAGATTGTTTCCAAATGTGTTTAAATGATGACAGAAAATGAAATGTGAGAAACTATTATTAGCTACAAGCTGCTGGAGGGGAGAAAAGGGTATTCTGGGGACAAAAGATGCTAAATGATGACCTGAAACACTTTGGAGTTGATTTCTACAAATTTTGTGCAGAGATGTAGCTAAACGAGAGATGTGCTGGTGTGTAGCTCTGCTTTTGTGAGGGTTAAAGGTTTCAAAGAAATGATTAAGTGTTCATTTAAAGATAAACACATAAGCAATTTTTCCTCACCTTATAGGGGCAATTTATGTATTTATTAAAAAAAGTAACATAATGGAAATATTGATTCTCATAAACTCATCAGTAAAAATAGAAAAACACCTTGTTACTCCTAAATATTTGATTTTAGTCCCCATCTTGAACACGTAGACAGAATAATCAGAGAATGAGTACAATGATCTGAAAAGCACAAAAACGCATAAAATATCTTGCAAATACAATCTATGTTTGATTTAAATATAGAGGATGTTTAATTTACCTAAATATATATTTTACCTTTAATTACTAACTAACTGAAATTTAGAATAACTCGGATCAAATGAGCAAAAACGAGTGAATTTGTCATTTTACATAATCTGATCATCATAATTATGTCTAGCTAAATTTCAAAGCAAAATGCTATTATTTATTTGTGGTTGAAAGAAATGATGAAATAAATTAAAACATTCACATATTTGTTTATAATAATAATAATAATAATAATAATAATAATAATAATGGTGTAATTATCTTCAATGTAGTATCACAATAAAGAAAGGGGTGTATTCAATGCCTTTAGAAATTATTCTTATTGCCATAATTGGCTCTAATTGTAAATGTAATGAATCCTGGCTTCTATCATAAAATTGACCAATTATTCTGCAGCAAAACGAAGGTCTGGGCATATCAAATAGAACTGAGCAATATGATTGAGGAGTTTACACGGAAATGACAAAATATATTAACAGAGCATTGCATACATTTTTGTGAGTCCTTTTTTTATTTTGGCTGAAAATGCCAAATATGTTTTAAAAGAGGTGATTTCCTGGTCTTGGAGTCTTGCAGAATCCCAGATGAAAGCCAGCCCTCCAAAATGTCACCTGAACAATGCTGGCTACCTCATCGACCTTGCTTTCCAGCTCAATTTGGTCTCAATAACAGCATAATGAAAATGCACTCCAAAAAACAGCTCCCTTCAAAAAAAAATTACTTATTCAGGAATAGCTCTCACACTTCAAGTTATTTATTGTTAACGTTCACTTGGTTTTTGAAACATATACAGCAGCCATTTGTTCCTTTTTTAACTTACAAAAAAATAATAATAAAGAAAAGAAAACTGTGGACGCTATTATGATTATTATACAGTTAAATGCATTCTTGTGTGTTAGCCAAATATACAAGTAACTACTTTATTCAATAAGTCTAAATGAATACATTAGTTTACAATATTATTATGATAAAATACCAAGTTATTACCGCTAAAGGGATGGTGGCTATTTCAGACCTGGCCTCACCGTTTCCCCTAAAGCAGCGTTCCTTTTTTTGTTTCAACAACAGAGACTACGTTCAAAACATCATGAGGAAAGGTCCAAAACATACAAAAGGTCCAGAAACGACGTAGTCAAGGGCGGCCATTTGTGTCATGTTCAAAAATAGGACTCCCCTGCCAGAGATGTCAAGAAAATGTGCCCTGATCGGTTGGTGCGCGTCTGCGCGCGCGCCGTGTTCATGTGTGCGTGTTCGCATATCAAAAGTGGAAAGAAAAGAGTTCAGGTTGGGGTCCTACCACGTTCTGCCGTACAGGAGGTTTGAGTTGACCATGCTACTGGTGTAATCTACAGCAGACGAGTCCATCTGGGCCATGTTCAGCTGGCTGTGCAGCGAGGGGGGGCTGGGCGACATCTCCTCCAGCTCCAGCGCGCTCACCTGCTGCTGCTGCTGGTTTTGATGCTGGCCCAGGCCGCCGGTCGAGGATGCGAGCACGACTCCAGCTCCGTTCTGTTGTTGGTTCTGTTGCTGGTTCTGTTGCACCTGTTGCTGGTTTGGCGTCGGCGTGTTGGAGCCGTTCTGACACGGTTTACCGTCCTTCACCAGAACGGGCACGGCCACGCGCCGCGGGGACTGCGCCTGTTGCTGGCACAGGTTGCCGTCCTGTTGCTGCTGCAGCTGCTGCGCCGCCTTGTCCTTGGCTTGGCGCTTCATCTTGTACCGGTGGTTCTGAAACCAGATTTTCACCTGGGTCGGCGTCAGGTGGATCATGCTGGCCAGGTGCTCCCTCTCGGGCGCCGACAGGTATTTCTGCTGCTTAAATCTCCTCTCCAGCTCGTAGACCTGAGCCTGCGAGAACAGGACCCGCCGTTTCCTCCTGGGCGCAGCGTGGAGAGCTGGCATGGCTTTGCTGGCGTCCGCCATCCCCGTGAGGCCCCCCATGCCGGTCATGTTCATACCTGTGGAAGGTCCCATGAATCTAGAAACTTAAACATATACATACATATACATGCGTTCAATAAACAGAAGAGGAGAACACAATTTCGCCTGAAGTAGTATTCCTTTAAAATTTTTCAAAATTGATTTATGCAAGATTGAAGTTTAATTAAACGTTTAAAAAGCTTCAATTTAAACATAATAATAATAATAATAATAATAATAATAATAATAATAATAATAATAATAATTAAAGGATGTTGAATATAAAATAGTCAGAGTTGAAAGAATGATCTCCTTTTCGGTTTAATCCTTATGCACTTTAGCTCTAAATTAGTTAAATATATGTACTTTAATTGTTGGAAGATTGTATTTTAATAAACGTTAAATAATGTGAGTTTTGCGCTTTAATTCTTAATATCTCGATCGTGTTTTTAGGCAGCAATAAAATAAAATAGAACAAAAAGAGAAAACGGCGAATAAAAGGAGAAACTTACTTGTGGAGTATCTTGGATCAGGATTCGCGCTGTACCATCCTGTTGCTGCTGCGCTATTCCGCATGCTTTCCTGGTACGACGGGAGGTCTCCCATGTTGCCAATGCTTCCATTGCAGTATCCCCCCATTGCGCTGTGGGAGAACTGGGAGACGCCGTGCGGCATGTGGTAAGTGGTGGCCACGGCGGCATTGTGGCCCATGGAGTGCTGCTGCATGCCGGTCTGAGACACCTGAGGCTGTCGGTAGGCTCCCAGTGGAGAGGTTAGGTTCCCTGCGCCGTCCATGGTACCAAACTTCTTGTAGGTCTCCTCGATTGGACTCAAAATATCTGTGACTGAAAAAGGCGTTGTATGCTTTGGGCTCAACGACATGATTCAGAAAGCAGGTAGATTTTTGTGTTTGAGCAGATCACCCGTGTTGTTGTATCGGCTCTCTCCTTGGTGGATGTCTACGTAAGAGAGTGCTTGGAGTGCGCCTGAGATCCTATTGATCGCCTTGGAGAAGGAGGCGAGCCCAGGGCGCTCTTAGCCCGGGTTTATTGGAGCCAGGAGCCAGGTTTACGACAAACACAGGGGGCGGGGCAAAACTCCTAAACCTGCAAACAATAGTCATTGACATTTTAGGGGTAATAATTCACGAAAACGCACTTTTAGCCTGATTCCAACCTCTATAAATGGACAAAACCGCGCGTAATTTTTAACGTTTACTGACAACTTTATTTATGCGACTCTTTGGGTTTTGCCCACCAGCTGATCCGACCACATATGACTATTTTGCGTCAGAAGGGAATTCCACACTTTTCAGAAACTTTGAGAGCACTTTGAACAGACACAAGGGCCACCGAGTATCATCAAAGAGCCACAATGAAGTTGTATGACCAGCTCATTTAGTCTTCTTAAGCATCATTTTGCCCCAGCAGAGAGGGACAAGTCCAAATAAGCTCAACATGCTGAAAAGGGGGGAATGGCTGCAGCAGGCATCCAAACAGTCTGCGCAGGCGAAGCGTGTGTGCTATTGATCTCCAATTAAAATAAATATATTTTTCGTGCAAGCGCGCGCTTTGGAGGGAACGTTGCAGGCTTTAATCTGTCAGGTCTATTCTGCATGCGTCAATGCCACTTTGGAAGCCCTGACCCGGCTTTGGAATATTTGTGCAAACTGGCTGGCGCCAGGAGAAGAATGAGAGGAAGAGGGAAACAAAAAGCAGGTCAAGACAAAGAAGACAAAAATGATGAAACTGGAGGAAAGTTGAACAAATTAAAACCTCACATGATTCATTAAGACGTTTAATTTGACTATTCGCCTTTTTTAAACACATAAAAAGTCATTATTTCTGATAAGTATTTCATTAGTTTTGCTGCGCTCCTTTATTCGGCTCTCTTCTACATGAAGCCTCTAATGAAATTTAGTGTGGCATGGCAGCGAGCAGCTACCTTCCCTAATTGAGCAAATGAAGATGTGACATGGTCAGCCATCAATTACCGCGACACAACGAGAAGCCTGGTTAAGTTGATAACCTGAATGCAATAAATGATTGTTCTCATGCATATTTCAGCAGCCTCGTTTCTTTCTCTTCTATTTTTTGAAGCCGTGATAAATTAAAGTGGCTGAACTTTATTATCACTGAGATAGTAAAAGAAGAATAGTTTCAAAGTTGAGGTGATCAGAAAGATGGTGCTCTGCTTCAGAATTCCTACCTGTAAATATTCCCATCCTCCTTCAGCCATGTGCGCCTTTTCCCAGTCTTTCGGCTGCGGCAGCGCCGTGTTTCAAGTAGAAAAAAGAAAGGTAGGCCTCGGCTCAGACCCCTAACATTATGTAAATGAGGCAAGCCTCTCAACCTTGTGGATTACTGAGTCAGAGAGCAGGACCCTAGTCCAAAAACCCTCCACATTAGGATCCCATAAAAATCTAGCGCTTGCTGGCTGCATGCGACGCTTCTAAGACGCAGGTTGGTTGACTGATTATTTGTAAATTTAAGTTTTAAAAACAGTGAATGAAATGTGGCGAAAGCAGGCGGGAGTTGGAAGCTCGGATCTACCGTGGAGATGGAAAGATGACCCAGGCAAGGTTGGTTCAAATTGACTTTTACGCACAAATTAGATTTTGAATAAAATATTTAAGAATGAAAATATACTAAAAACTGCTTTTGTTTTTGCAATTACAACATGATGCTGCGTGTTTATCTAAGTGTGTACGAAGCAGTTTGATAAACAGCATCTAAATTAGTCTTTTTACTTCTGCTAAAATAGTTTAGTTTTGTTTAAAATGTGTTTTCTCCATCGATACCTCCTAAATTTGCGCCAAATGTTCAGTTTAATATTCTGAAGATTCCACTAACACAAAATTAGAGTTTTATCCTTAACAAAACATTATAAAAACTAAAATAGGCCAAAAGGCGTGCCATCGGTTCCAGATTAGATTCATATTTACGCATCAACATTTAATCCATCAGCAGCGACTTTTCTGTTGTGGCATGAATCCCCCCAATCAGACCGACACAGCAGATGGACCCAGGCGCCTTGATCCTGGAGAGCTTTCTCCGTCTCGTTGATGCGAGTTAAATTCCCTGAGAGATTTGTAGAAATGGTGTAAGGGCCAAGGTCATGACCTGCCAACTCAATCACACACCGGCCGAGCAGAACGCGCGGAAAACACAAGAAATGAGTTAGATGTTCAATAAATAAAAAAACAATAATAATAACTTTTGTAATTTTCCTCTTGTAACTTTCCTCATCTGAGTGTTTTTTTAAATGCGTTATTTTAATATTTTCCTTAAAATGCCTGGAAACATTTGGGAAACAACACTGCTAATCCTAAACACGTCGGATCGAGCCACCAGACGGATCTATCCACGTTTCACTTCGTGCGTAAATTACGCATGCTGCTTCCCTCTGTTTAAGACATTCCAGTTCATATGCGCCTTCTTCGTTTGTAAATATGGCAACATTTTAAAGAAAATGACCTTTTCAAACATTTTACGTTTACAGATTAAACGTTTTAAATAACAAATGTAGTAGTTGGATAAATAACTCCTTTGGTCTAAGAGCAAAGATGTTTGGTTAAACTGTAAATAAATAAAATCGTGGGGATTCATGCTTTCTTGCAGCGCAATAAGAAAAAGAAACATTCAATCTTGCGTATTTTCTTTAAGTAAAACAATGAAAAACAACGCAGATCCAGTAGATTGGAGCACGTCTTCATTTTGTTTCCTCCTGCCACGAATTTATCATTTATTCTGTTCTTAAATTCTTAAATTCGTAGTTTTGATTTATTTCTAGAGAAACCCCAGTCCCATGATTTATTGTAACCGGTCTCAAAACTCAATTGTTGCGGACATTTGTGGAGGAAATTCCGCACCTGCGCTCATTGTTGCGCCGTTTAGATCAAATACTTTGTCCCCTCTTAAATTGCCGCGCAGTGTGAGAGTAAAAAAGCGGGCAGGTGCATATCTTTCAGCTGCGCTACTTGAAGCTTTGCGGTCCCTCTGCTGAGTAGGTTAAAGGTCTTCCCAAGTGGGGAAAGTATGTGGCAGACCTCTTGAAGGCCGTATTCTTCTGCAGGAGTTTGCATTCAGTCGCAATTAATGTTGCTTGATGAACGAAATGATGCTAATAGAGCGCCAAAAATACAGATTATGGGCTTTAATGGGATGCTGGGCATAATCCTGCAACAGAAATATGGAGAATTTAAGATTTCAATGTAGATTAATAGGATTAGAGCATGTGATTGTTTCATAAACATTAAAGTTTATCAGAAGAGATTAAAGTTTGGATCAACAAAAATATCAGAAATGCAGGAATCATTTTTGTGTTTAGAAACATGGTAAGTTGAAAGGAAGTATTTCTGTAACACTTAAAATGTTTTTGTAATTTTTTTTCTTTAATTTCAATCAAGAGAAGCAAAAATTGTCTTTAACCTAAAATTTTACAATGTTTTTTTTAATCTTTAGTAATGCGTGAATAAAAAAGGCAAAGATGTTTAAGAAATTAAAAAGTACATCAAATAAGTATAAAACCTATGGTTTATTATTGTTGATGCATGAAAATAGAAAATGGCCCAAACTGGGGTCACTAATTACACTGAAAATCCAAAACTTAAACAACAAAATCAATCAGAAGAGAGAATAACTGCAGTCACGTCTGTTAATTTAGACTTTTCAAACCAAACCTTCAACAAATAAACACAAAAGTAGAAAAGCTCTTATTTTTCTAATAACTTCAGATAATTGGGTGTGAGATATACCTTTAAGGTCGTAATCACAGAAAATAAATTGGAAAAACACTTATGTAATAACATCACTGGACTCTTGTTTTGGTTAATAAAAATGAACCTTTTGGACATAAGTGCACAGGCCCTCCTCTTTTGTGTGCAGAGTGGTAACATTTTAGCATGCTCTCTTTTTAAAAACACACGTTGCTGCAGATCCATGCAGAACAAAGCGGGCTGTGCTTGGATCCAAGGGTACCTGGTTCGACCACTTCTGGGCTGCATTAATTGTGTCAGCAGGAAGGGCACGTAAACAAAGCTGTTGGAGAGAACAGTTGTGACTCAACCATATGTGGCTTTGCCACCCAGCTACTCATTTGGCCCAATGCATCCACCGCAGTTCCTCTGTTTGCCCTTCAGAGCACCCATTGGTGCACTGGAATTATGTTTTCAAATCCTGACGTGAATCATTTTTAGGTCTCAAACGCTTACAGAAAATCACAAAGTGCTTAAAATAATTTTGCATGAAACTGAGAGATTTTAATAAGTTTAGACCAAGTTGAGGCTGATTTGTTTATTTGTGCTTCAATTTCTGTCAAATCACATTTTCAGCTTTAAATGTTCCGATATGGGGTTTAAAAACAAACAGAAACCAGTGAAAAAACACACATTTGTCTAAAATACATGCAAATAACTTCAATAATTTTATGCTGACAGTCATTTATTCAGATTAATAAGTCAGAGCATGTGCATGTGAGACAGAAACTTTTCAAATCATGGATGGAAATATGAGCGCTGGCTGCATCTCAATGAGGTGTTTTTACCTGTTTGTCCCCACTTTGGGACGCTTTTATCCTGCAGGCCACCTGACAGCGGCCATTATTTAGATGAACACATCGCAAACCTACTTCACATCCCGACTGATGCAAAATTGTTCCACGTAAAATTTGAAAGTTAAATCAGATTTTCACTTTGAGAAGGGATTAAGATTTTATGTTTCAGCTTTTGTCTCCAGATAATTAGTTTTTCTTTCATTAACTGGTTGAACTGAAGCGTCAAGAGTCAGAAAGGATTAGAAATCATTAAAAAATGTTGTTGTAAATCAAATGTTTTATTTTCTTATGACGTCTATGGAGTTATTTATAAGATTCTTCACATTTGTCCTAATTTCAGCTAAAAAATCTGCAAAATAAAAAAAAACATCTTTGTATTTTTCTAAATGAAAATCCTCTGGATATTATTGCTACACTAATTATTAAATAAATAAATGTAATGCATTAAAATCTAATAATCCTTTATTAATTTGGTCAATCTGATGAATATCTAAATTATTAGCTGTATTTATTTACAATTTTTTAGCAAAAAAATAACAAATACAATTAAAATGAAATAAAAGGCTGGATTTTGTTTTCTAATGAATTTGTTTTCATTCTCTCTCTGATTGTTTTGCACGACCAGCGTTTCCAGCGTTTCCGGCGTTTCCGGCGTTTCCGGCGTTTCCAGCGTTTTGCCAAACCAAACTAAACCAAACCCGTTCAGGGGGAAGTGAACGCTCTGCCAGTCCTCGAGCATCATAAAGCTTGATTTAAGTTCACTTATCAACTCAGAGTTGTTGGCATCGACATGATCTGACAGTAAATAAATAAATAAAAGCTCCATCAGACGAGCCACTAAGTTACAGATGTTGGTAACAAATAAAGCAACACCTTGTTGTGTAAAACAAGTAAAACAGAAAAAACTCAGCCATTTTATTATTATTATTTTTTTTTTTTTACAAAGGATGTTCTCTAGAGGTGTTATTGTTTCATTAAACAAAAAGCTGTGATTCTGCAGAGATCAGATTTAATATGTGGCTGGTGAAATCTGTGTTCAAGTGGGAAGCAACAAACAAAAACAAGACTACATTTTTTAGCTTAAATAACAAAAAGTGCTAAACTTTTCAATATTTTGTTGCAGTTTTTTCCAAACAAATTGAGTTTATTCTAACAAGTATAAGGATTTCAAGCTTCTTTTTAGATATAATTGCATTTTTCCTAATGAAATCTGAGATGATTTAAATCAGTCAGCTGTTGAAATTATCCTGTGAGGTAGATGTAAGAATAAAAAATAAACAGTCTTATTGTCTGTGTAAATGTCTAAAACCCCCTCATGTTTGTTTTCTTCCAAGAACTCAGATGTTCTTGCAAACCTTTAAAATAATCTAGTTTTTCAAACTATTTTCAGATCGGCCATGATGGTTCTTTTAACTCATTTTGGATCGTTACCCGGCACAACGGCTCATTAGTGGCTTCAGTTTTAGGAAACTGGACAAAAGGATGAGAAAAAGCAAGTGTGACCAAAATAATCGACGTTCAAACGAGGAAATCCTGCAAAGACGAAGGATCTGAGAGCTGCGTGTCCTTCAGCTGTGGCAAGTCCTGAGCGGGGATCAGCTAGCTGGTGCTAAAAGGATGTTGTTCTGACCCAGAGCGTCACGTGTTTTCATGATTTGAACAAAATGATTACAACACATCAGATAAAGGGAAAGTGGAAATGAAAAACTTGTTCTAATATGCGTCGACAGGAGCTTTTAATTGCTCGAATAGTTGTCAAATCTTTTCCCAAACTCTGAAGTGAGTAAAAACAAAAAGCGTTAAAAAAACCTTCCTGAACGTCACTTTATGAAGACTTTTCTACCTGAGTTTTGCCGTCTGTCCCTTCCAACTGGCTTTTTAGATGTTTCTTTTTGTTAAAGTTAATACTAAACCTTTGATCCACATCGTTAAAATGTCACAATGTTCTCGGGAATGATCAGATCTTCTCAGTCCTTCACATTTATTAATGATTTACATTTTAATCCATTTTTATTTAGATGAAGAACAAAGCTAAAGAAGTACCATCAGAACAAACCAGGCTGGAAATGAACCCAGAAGGTTTTTACTATCAACTCTACAATGAATGTAAAACTTTAAAGCAACTTATTTTTGCTCAGCTGCTTTGACACATTTCTATGAGACCATTTGAGGCTGTCCCTGCTGAGTGTCTGACTGACATGTTTTGAGGGAATAACAAGTCATCCTGACTGGATGCTGATGGCTCTCCTGTTTGTTGATTTAGTCTTGTCTTGTTTCAGTGCTTCCTTTTGTCTGGAAGGATGTCAGCTGTCTGTGCCCGACCGTCTCTGAGTATGCTTGATGTCATATTGTCTACCTGATCATTACGCTAGCTGCTCTCCTCTACAACGCTGCCCTCTCGCTGCTCTGCCACTTGAAACGCTTGGCTGACCTCTTCTCTGAAACCATCACCAAATTGTGGGCTAAAACGCAGCCGACTGTTCCTCTTCTCTCCTCCCTGCAGCTGTAAGTGCAGGAGCCACGAAAAGATTCCTCCACTCAGACGACGACTCTCTGCTGCTGCCGCTGCTGCTCAGCCAACAGGAAAACCAACAGTTCATCCTTCAGCGCCCGATGCCGTTTACTTCTCCTGCTTTTATTTGTTTCATTGTTGTTTTTAGTTTGCTTCCGTGCAGATTCAAAGGTAAATGCTTCTAATGGATGTGCACCTTTAAAATAAGTGTTCAGACTGTCAACATTGCTGATGGAAATAAAGTTGGACAAACAAGAAAAATATGAAATAGAATAAAAAATGTGCGGATTTGTTTGTGTTGCTTAAAACGTTTGTCTTTGACCTGGCTTTTAATGTTGGTTGATCTGTGTAGCTATTCTTGCACTTTTTATCGTTTTACTGAACTAGTATTACTTGATCGTGTAGTTATTGTTTTACTTTCAACGTGTCGTTTTACTCATGGTTTTGTTATTTTTATTGTCTGCTTTTTGTCTTTGTAACGTGTTCCTTTTTGGGTGTGTTTTATGTGATATTGTTACGTACAGTAACAGTAAAGCCGGGGGCACACCAGAGACAGACGCGCCGCGCCGCCATTTTAAATAGAAGCCATTATTGTTAGTGAACGGCTACACGACGCGGCTGTTTACAACATTGTAGAGAAATTTACAACAGACATGACGACACAGAATGGCTTCATGACACAAACCTGTTAAGTACTATTGATCTTAAAATATTCTAATAAATGGCGTGCTTACCCATTTTTAATGAATTAGAGTCTCTCAAAGCACGACAGCAAGTCTGAACACGTAAAAATAAAAGTCACTTTCCCGCGTGATTCTGTAACTATTGCTCGACTTTCCGCAGGGGCGTGTCCAGATCTTTTAAAATGGGGTGGCCCAGGTGAGGCACAACTTTGTGCATGGGTGGCACCAATGGTTATGCTTTTTTTGTTTTACCCCCAAGCCTTTTGTGGACAATAAAAATCCTGTTTAAAGGTATTAAAATTAAATTTTGTGTGTTGGCACCTGGGGTGGCCAATCAGATTCCAAGGGTGGCATGTGCTACCGCAGGCCACTCCCTGGACACGCCCCTGACTTTCTGAGAGGTGCTCAGCAGCGCGGCTGTCTCCGGTGTGCGCCAGGCTTAAGTGTGCTACAGAAATAAACCTGACCTTGATCAGCTGCTTAATCTGATAAGTTACATTTCCTTTAAAAAAACATGCAGACCAATTTCACTTAAAATAATAAAGAGGTAGGCAATGCAGGTTGAATCCAATAATGAGTACAAAGTAAAATTCAGTTTAATGGAAGTTACTCTAACTGAGACACACCAGTACAAAGTACCAAGAAGGTTTCTTACTGAACTATCATTAATGAGTTGCATATTCTTAAAGTGACAGTGTCTAACTTTCCTGGCGACAGGGGGCAGTAAATACCTAAATCGGTGCACGCAAGCAAAATTTCTGTTGGAGTAAGACCTTGCTCACGGATGCCCATTAGGGTCAAAAAGCCCTGGGGAGTGCTAAATAACAAGCACATCAGACTCCCTTTAATCGCCGACAACAAGTGAAGAGGTAAATGTGTAAAACAACAACGCTGAAGAATGACAAATGTTTGTAACCATTTGTTACAAATCAGCAGATGCATTTTGTCCTCATGGGCTCCCGTAGAAGGAAATATGGTGTCTCCCAGAGACTTAGACCCGCTCCCATGAATTTTAGACCTGATTTTTATGGTTATATGTTATAAAGCCGCCAATATCTTTCAACCACTGGGCATCATTTCATTCATTTTTAACAAAGTTTTGATGGATATTTCCAGAAATTAATGGTAAAAACTACGTATCATTTCTTTAAATAGTAGTAAACAGTAATAGTAACGTTAACTAAAATGAATTTTACTTAGTACACTAAAATGGTTCCAACATACTTACTTTTTTCTTGTGGACCATTATTTTGAAGACCAAGTTCCCTGAGAAACAGTTTGTGATTTTTGAATGATTGTCACTCTGAGTTTAGACGTGTGGTTTACTCGTTTCTTCAACACATTTGCAGTGTTCTGTAGTGTAAATGAATGCCTAATGAGCTATCAAATAAAAAGCTATGATGCTCCTGTTTATAGATGCAGAGGTTTGCTGGTGCAAAGGTGGGCTGAAAAAAACAGGATTACTCATTGATATTAATCATATGCACCACCTTCAGGGTTCATTTCAAGATCCTGGTTCTGGTCTATAGGGCCTTACATGGACAAGCACCATCTTACATTGGTGATCTTCTCAGTCCCTACACCCCCAGCAGGCCCATGAGGTCCAGTGATCAAAGCCTACTGGTTGTGCAGCACCAGGCTAAAGACCAAAGGTGACAGATCATTTGCTGCTGTGGCCCCCAGACTCTGGAACTCTCTCCCCCTGAGCCTGAGATCAGTGGACTCAGTGGTCTCCTTTAAAAAGCAGCTGAAGACACTTGTTCAAGCTGGCTTTTGTATGACCTTCTTCACCTCTCTCTCTTTATTCTGCTCTCCCCACCTATTCCACCTTCCTCAGGATCCACTGATTTCCCTCTTTCCTATTCACTCTCTCTCTTTCTTTACATTTTTTAAATCATAATTATCTATTTTTGCTCATTTAAAAGATATTTTTAACCATTTTCTAAATTCTTTTTTATATTTTTACATTTCTTGTTTTTGTGAAGCGCCTCGTGATTTTTATCATGAGAGGTGCTATAGAAATGATATTTTCTTCTTCTTCTTCTACCTCTCTTCTGATTGGCTAACAGAACACATTCAGACATGTTGCAAAGTCACTTGCTGCAAAATTTTTTAAAAGCCTTCCTGTGGGCGAGAACGAGTCACGATGGATGAGGCCATGAATGCTAATTCACAGTGTGACATAGACATGTGAGGATTTAAAAAACTGTCTATTTTCTATCAGAGGCTAGTGTAGAAATAATACTTAAAACATTCTTTCAGTCAACCACACCTTTAACATGCAGGCAAACGTACCCTTATTTCCTGCTCCAGCCACTGATACAAATAGACTGAGAAAAGCTCAGATTAGAGATGCCACATAGATCTACCTCACGCAGTAAGTTAGCATTCATAGACTCACGCTCAAGATGGCGGCAGTCAGTGCTTGTGGTGTGCCGTTAATCTCCTGCCCATCACTCTGTGCCTCTTTTTATCTCCTTTTTATTGTGTATTTTTTTTTATATGGATTTTGTGTCTACGCTACCAACCTACGATCAATCTACTTTCTTGGAGCTTCGATCAAATGGTGTTTGGGGGTGGGGGGGCACTTGTCTCCAAATATCTCAACTGCAAGTAGATCCCTTTGCTAAATCCAGCCTCTAGTTTTGAGGTGTGCTCATTTGAGTTTGGGCCTTCTCCCTTTCTCTTTGTGGCACCGATATATCTCCCTCCTAATTTGGCTGTGGACTTTTTAAAGGGGAGCTGTTGCCTTGCAGCGAGAAGGTCCTGGGTTTGCTTCCCAGCCTGGGATCTTTCTGCATGGAGTTAGCATGTTCTCCCTGTGCATGCGTGGGTTCTCTCCGGGTACTCCGGCTTCCTCCCACAGTCCAAAAACATGACTGTTAGGTTAATTGGTCTGTCTAAATTGTCCTTGGGTGTGAGTGTGTGTGTGCATGATTGTTTGTCCTGTGTGTCTCTGTGTTGCTCCACCTGATTGCCCATTGACCGCTGGAGATAGGCTGGTGCCTATCAAGAGTATGGTGAGTACCTTTCACAGGTCAAAAAGCAGCAGCTTGCTTTATTTTATACGTATTTATTTCTTTGTTTTCTATCATTTTTTACATAAAGTACTTATCACTGTGTTCAGTATTGAAACAAGAACGTGGTCGCTGCTTTGTCCTCCCAGTTTGGCTCCCCAGGCCTGAGGTTACATTTTGAAATGAATGACCATCATTATAAGGTCAGTGTACTCCATGGTGAGGATTACAGAGAAGAGTGGCGTAAATAAGACCAATGTTTATCTCAGTGACGAAGCAGTCGCTGTCGCGATGTGAGCTAGGAGGAGGTTTGGACCCAAAATGCAGAGAACCAGATGACACGAGGCAGGAGCGATTTATAAAGTAAAATCCCTTTATTTTGATGGGAACAACAATAATCCAAAGGGGCAGGAAGCCAAAAACCAATGTCCTAAGATCCTGGAGACCCAAAACTCAAAATCCAAAAAGGGGCAGGAAGCCAAAAACATAAATCCAAAATCCAAATAAGTAAAATCCTTGAGACCTAGAGACTAAGAGCTCCTTTTTAGAGCAGACCTGGAGATATCAAAACCTAGAGACAAGAGAGGGAACGAGACAACGCTGACGACAAACAATGGACCGACAAAACACTGATGCCCTGTCCACACGTAGCCGGGGATCTGCCAAAACCTAGATATTTATCTACATTTTTGCCTGTCATCCACACGAAAACTGAGTTTTTTCACACGAAAATGGATCTTTTTAAAAACTCCGGCCAAAGTGAAGATCTGCGTTTTCTCCGTTTTGGGTGTCTGCGTGTGGACAGACAAAACCGGAGTTTTAAGGTCTGCAACGTCACTTTCCGCGACAAAAAATGCTGACATCACTTGTGCAACCTGTGTTTACACTAGCCGACAGCATGGATGCCCTCAGAGCTGCGCTCGCTTTATCAATTGTCCAAGCGCTTTCTGCTTGTTTGTTTTTGCAAGCGGAATTACTGCTCCTCGCGGAAGACCACAGACGAAGGACGAGGTTAAGAATGGGGGAAGTACTGCCGCCTACAGGTCTGGCATGTCCTTAACAACGTATTTATCCGGGTACGTGTGGACAGAGTTTGTTTTTAAAACGAGGTGGTGTGGATGCAAGTTTTTGGAGGGGCGGATATTCATTTTTTTTTTTAAACCCGGCCACGTGTGGACTAGGCTTGAGACACAGACAGGGTTATACACACTGGAGATGATGAGCGGGAGATGAACTGCAGGTGTGTGGGGAGAGAGAGACCAGGTGAACTCAGTTACTAATCAGGGAGGAAACTAACATGACCTAAGAATAAAACCTAAAGACAAGAAGGGCAGGAAACATAACTAATAATCTAAGGGGGGGAGAAAAACCTCAAACACCGATGGAAAGAACACACTAAAGAGACTAATAACATGAACAGCTGTAACTAAAGGAATATGATCTAAGATAAAAACCTAAAGACCAGAAGGGCAGCAAACATAACTAATATTCTAAACTCATTAGTTTTATTTATTAGTGTTTCTGTTTAACAGTAGAAACATATAAGTCTGACTTCTACCTAAACTTTTACATGATTTATGTATTTATTTAATTACTTTTGTCAGTTTGTGATGACTTTGTAAACTTTTGGACCCTCTCATTAATTAGGTACATAATGAGCAAGCCAGGTGGGGCTTGCTTTGTTTTTGTTTGTCAGATGTCAGCCGGAGGTGATGGGAGGGTTTTGAATGATTTTTTTTTACCACTTTACAGAGATTTTATTGGTTGGTTTGAGTTGGATTTCGTGGATTGCTGGATGATTTTGAGTTACAATTTTGTAAGAAATAAATGGAATATATTTTTGAAGAACTGAAGTCTGGAGTGCGTGCCAATCCTAAACCCACCTGTTGCCACCCACGGCCTTTTTTCTTTTGGTTGATTTAGTTTGGACGATAAAAAGCTACTCTACTCTAACGCCGGTTTCACACTGGAAGCATCAGCGGCACAAAACGGCAGCGGAACGGTTTACTCATGAACTTCAAAGCGGTGCTTTCACACCGAGAGAGTCTTGGTAGCGGCACGGCTTCCTCGCTGTGCTCTTCGCTGGATTCGCAAGATCACACAATCCCTCGAGACTTCAGGTCAGGGTTTGTTTATGCAATCCGCCATTAAACCAAAACGAAGGAAATCCAGGAATAAAGTCATGGAAAACACACTGCTGCTCTCATATATATAGATATATATATATATATATATAGATATATATATATATCTATATATATATATATATATATAAACACAACAAGCCTCATATAAATGAAGTTGCATCACTGCAGTACTTTTATTTAGAAATTTACCAGTGATTTTATACTTAAACCGTGTGCGATTTCCTGTCCAGCCCCATGTTAACTGTGGCATTGATGCGTCCCAGAAGCAGTACATGACACAAGTTAAACCCGACCCCATCTTTAGCGGCGCGGCGTGCCGCTTCTGGGACGCACCTGGAAAATGCCGCGTCGCTGCTGGTTTGAAACAATCCATAGACTATAATGGATTCTGTTTGAAGCGGTGACGTCCCGCTGCCGCTCCACGCCGCTGATGCTTTCAGTGTAAAACCGGGGTTACTCTAATCTCCAAATGCCCGTAGCTGTTTGTGCAAACCATTCATTATGAAGTTGATGTGAAACATTAGCTAGCTCATCAGTCTGATAGCTATCTACAACAGGGAAGATATTAGGAGATCATTTTTCTATGCAACCCCACTTTGATGAATGAGTGGTGTCTGTATAGACCCAGATAACGCCTTCGCTATTTAGCTAACTTGTTATTTGCTTTCAAAGATATATTCATCTCTCATGAACTGGCTGTAATCCAATCTCCATAAATAGAAATCAAGAGGTAAAATCCACCAGAGCAATAGCTTGGACTGTCCATGCGTCGCCTCTGAGGCTGCAGAGATGGACCTGGACAACATTTTAGGATGGAAAAGATTTGGATTGAGGTTACAGCATCATCACAGAAGACACTTTAGAATTTGTTTCATGCATTCATATTTTTGTCCACGCACACAAAACACAGATTCAGCATCGTTGTGTGTGTGTGTGTGTGTGTGTGTGTGTGTGTGTGTGTGTGTGTGTGTGTGTGTGTGTGTGTGTGTGTGTGTGTGTGTGTGTGTGTGTGTAACATTTCTTCACACACACACATGGACACATACTGCCACGGGTGATTTAGGATTGCCCTAGCATATATGCCTGTTTTCGGTCAGGAGTGCCTTGATTAAAGCCACACCTGCATGAGGAGAACATTTTGGCTCCATGCAAAAGGGCCACAACCTAGCCTGGCAAGCCAGACTAAATTAATGTATTATTTTGTCTGGCCATGCTCCATTGACGGCTCTCGGTTGTGGGGCGGGTTCTACCGTTGTCTTTCAAATGATCTCTGCATTCCACTGAACAATGAATGTGACATACTCTTGTTTCACTCTGTTGCATCATCCCACCCACCAGGCATATAGAGTGCCCTGATTGGCCCACAAAGCAGATAAAGCTCTGTGATTTGTTCACTGAGCAGATAGAGCACTGTGATTGGCCCACCATTATGGACCAATCACAGCTCTTTATGTGTTTGAAACCCCTCTAGAGAGCTGTGATTGGCTAGCCAGAGTCCTGGTAGGAGCTGCTGAGGTTCCAGTGGAGCATGCCTAGACCAAACTTTGCAAAGCAAGAATTTGGTCTAGTTCACTAGGCTAGCCACAACCAGGACTCTGAACTTTCAACCTTTTAGCTGTGAGGCATCATTGCCACTGCACCACCATGCAGTCCCTATTTCTAACGTCATTTATATATTTAAAACTTTTGTTTTGTCAGAAAATCAAAAGAATGTGCTGAGTGAGTGATTGGGAGCAATGTAATAACATAATGAACCACTTTGTCACCTTTCTGCGTTCGTTCTGTGTGTCTTCTAACTGCGTTACTTTTCTACCACAAGTTTGTTTTACCTTCTATTTCGCTGACGTTTCGACCGCTGCTGCAGTCTTCTTCAGAGCTTGCCGCTGTTGTCGGCGTCACTTCCTTCTCCGTTTATTGTTGGGCAGCAGAGGACGGTGTCGCCCTCTGCTGCCCGCTCTCTCCTCACCGATGACATGATAAATGATAAATGACCCGCACTTGTATAGCGCCTCTCAGAGTAAGGACTCCAAAGCGCTTTACACTACAGTGTATCATTCACCCATTCACACACACATTCATACACTGGTGGGGATGAGCTACGATGTAGCCACAGCTGCCCTGGGGCGCACTGATGGAGGCGAGGCTGCCGAGCGCAGGCGCCACCGGACCCTCCGACCACCACCAGCAGGCAAGGTGGGTTAAGTGTCTTGCCCAAGGACACAACAGCAGAATTCTCTGTCCGGAGCCGGAATCGAACCTGCAACCTTCCGATTACTGGACTACCCGCTCAACCTGCTGAGCTACTGCTGCCCCATGATACTGTCCCATGCGTGAATCTGTAGACCCCCATCGTCTCTGTTCATGGGTGTGTGTCCACGTCTCCATATTTCCATCACTTCCTTAATGCATCGTTTGTATTTTTGTTGTTCAGTGTTTATGATCCACATCCTGTCCCAGTCCATTCGATGATTCTCTTTATATCACTGTTTTGGTTTAAATTAGACTTTGATTTTTGAATTTACTCATCTATTACATTCATTAACTTGTTTTGTTTGTCTCTCTCAAACTATAAATATTGTAATGATTTAATTTACATGTTATTTAATAAGCCATAAGACAAAAGATTCCATAGTAAATATGAAATCAACCTTATGGATCTGTGAGGTTATTTAAAACCAGAAGATTGGAACTTTTCATTGCAGGGATTAGATAACAGCTTCATATTCACTCAGAGACAACAGAAGAGAGAGAGTCGAGTTTAAAAGTTTAAAGATTTATTAAAAACAAATTAAACTAGACTAACTTTAACACTAAATGTATGGTGTAACTAAGGTGGATGAGACGGAGAATGGTGTGATATGGAATGTTGCTCAGAACCAGCAAATCCGAAGAAGCGATTAGTTCTGATGGGAACTGAAGGTGATGTCTTCACGTTAAGCTTTGATTAGGAGATTCATAAACACATTCAACGCCATTCCGTCGGTCTACATACCCTTAGCGGAAGTCCCCGTCTAGATCAGGAGGTGTAGTGGTCCAGCTTGACCTCGTGGAGCCGAAGCCTGTAGAAACAGCCACGGCAGCCGACCGCCAGTCTTGAGATACTCCCGGGTCACGACAGTTTGTTGGCTTCTAGCGAGACCCAGAACTGGGTCGTGATGTTCAGCTTTTATTCTGAAAGGAACCGTTGCAGCGGTTGGAACAGCAACAGGGTTTATCCAGCTTGTCGTGGGTTCTTTTGGCATAAGAGGAAAGTTACGGATTGGCCACTCCGACAACTTCTCTAGATCGCTTTGAACTGGCGTTAGAGATGACGTGGGCATAGTTTTATACTTCGTATGTTTTGAATTATGGTCGAATAAAAAAAATAACAGATTTACCAAACACCACCAAAACCACACCTCCGTCAGATCTGGCAGATTCTGATTGGATCAGTGAAAGCAATGTGTCGTCTCTTAACGCTACGTGAGATCAGTCCTAGTGGAAACATTTAAAGTCACATT
This sequence comes from Nothobranchius furzeri, assembly GCF_043380555.1. NCBI lineage: Eukaryota > Metazoa > Chordata > Actinopteri > Cyprinodontiformes > Nothobranchiidae > Nothobranchius > Nothobranchius furzeri. Next base: position 36,178,746 of record NC_091758.1, read on the forward strand.
ACTTATTATATTCTATAGGATTATAATAAAGTAATTAATATTTTGATTTCACAGATTGGTCACATCTTATTATTGACTAACACTTTGCTTGATTAGCTTTATTAAAAATAAAGAATTCTTTGATTTATTAAAAGGAGAGAGTCCATTCTTCATTCTTCTCTTGAGCTGAAAAGCATGAGACCTTGAGGCCATATCTCATGCAGACTAGTTCTGTGTCAGAGGAGAGGAGGAAAATGACTTTTGGTGGAAAACAGTCATTTCATTCTGTTACAACATACTAAATAAACTCATGTGCATGATAAAGATTTATCCATTTTTTTATTTTATTATGTAATTTAAGCAATTAAGAAAACCAAATTTCATTGTCATGAAATGAATTTAACAGCTTTCTGCTTTGAATCAAACTTCTAGTAGTTCTTTAAAACCCAAGTTGCTGTAAAAGGATTAAGTGGGAATTTTAAATAAATGAATCAAAAATTTTAGGTTCTTTATTTTAACTGTTTAATGTCAATAATGTAAATAAAAAACACACACCAGACTTTTGGATAACTTGGTCACAGAATTGTATTTTTAGGAAATTTTTATTGTTTTATTCAGTGAAAAATATATTTAGATCTTTAAATAAGTGAATTAATATTTTTGAATGCTTCTTTGGGATTGCACGATACCATCAATCATATCTGGAAGTATCAGGTAATAATAACTGATGATGCTCAGACTGGATCAATTTCAGATCAGTCGAAATTAAACAGAGTTTATTCCAATAATTGTGTTCATTGTTCTTATATTTTAAGAAATTTTGCACGAGATGCAACACTTCAGCGTTGTTTTGTTCCATGTTTAAAATATGATTTCTGGAATAACTTTATTTGTTTATTTCTCTCCTTGTTTCCAGTCACTCCACCAGCTCTTTAAAACACCCGTTAGTTCTTCAGTAATCACCTGCTGCAGCACTGACTCACCTACACACTTTAGTTTCAATGACGAATTTCTATTTGTTGGCCTACAGATGTTGCCACAAGAATCCTTAAAGGTGTGGTTCACTTGTTTAATCAATACATTTGCAGTGGTCTCTAGTAGGAATGAACCCCGTGCGTCTGTTTCAGGATAAGATTGTCAGATCAGAAGAGAGCTTCAGAGGCAGAATTTGGTGTCTTACTTCCTGATATTTGGACCTCTCACCTCTGATAGGCTAACAGCTGCATGGCTCTACCACTGACTCTGTTTACTTTGCAACATTAATGTTTTATCTCCACAGAACGACACAAGCTTGGAGGCGTTTTGCCATGTGGTGGAGTTGCTAATGCTCATTTTTAGCTTCCACGAACCGTTCTCTGCTGTTTCCTGGATGTTGAATCAACAACAGCTTTCCCTGGTCGTGAGTCAAGCTGGGTGAGTCAATGATTGTTAAGTGACAGTGTGACGTAGATCTGTCAGGATTTTCTAATCCTAGAGTTTCACCGTCTGTTTGCTAATGCAGGAGATAGGAGACTATTGTCACATCATGACCAGTTAAATCAGAAATGGTTTTTCAGTGAACCGGTCCTTTAATCATCATCATATATAGCAAAAATAACAAAGACAGGGGGATTGGTTCGGCGTCTGCAGTGATGCGCACGCTGAACCGATCTGTCGTGGTGAAGTGGGAGCTGAGCCAGAAAGCCAGGCTCTCGATTTGCCGGTCGATCTACGTCCCAATCCTCACCTATGGTCATGAGCTTTGGGTAATGACCGAAAGAACGAGATCGCGGATACAAGCGGCCGAAATGAGTTTCCTCCGTAGGGTGGCCGGGCTCAGCCTTAGAGATCGGGTGAGGAGCTCGGACATTCGGGAGGGACTCAGAGTAGAACCGCTGCTCCTCCGGATCGAAAGGAGTCAGTTGAGGTGGTTTGGGCATCTGGTCAGGATGCCTCCTGGACGCCTCCCTGGGGAGGTGTTTCGGGCATGTCCTGCCGGTAGGAGGCCCCCGGGTCGACCCAGGACACGTTGGAGAGGTTACATCTCCAATCTGGTCCGGGAATGCCTTGGGATCCTGCCGGAGGAGCTGGTGGAGGTGGCCGGGGAGAGGACGGTCTGGAGCTCCCTAGTTGGGATGCTTCCCCCGCGACCCGGACCCGGATAAGTGGAGGAAGACGACAATGACGACAAAAAATAACAAATAGTCCATATTATTGACTTTAAAGTGTAATATCTCAAATGATTGATTTTTACCATTTTAATGGCACAACTTTTATTTGCCACGCCTATGTTTCTACGCCAAACTCTTTGGCTACTTCTTCTCTCACTGCAGAAGCCGTGTCGGAACCGGACCACATCCGTTCCGTATTCGGTGTGAACGAGGTGTTCTCCAACATCATCATGGAAGCAACAACAAAACTGAAATACTTTCACAAAAAACACTTTTCTTATTTCTGAATATCATAAGTGACTTTTTAAGGTGTCAAGGCCACGTTCGGTGCCCTGACCAGGTTGCTTATTGGCCGGGGATGCGTCGCGACGTCTCAGACCACGTCCAGCGTTGTCTGATCTGTTGTCAGTTTCAGCCATCCAACCCTGCACACAGAGCTCCCCTACAGAAAAAGGGACCATCCACACCGTGGTCGGACTTGCAATCCGATTGGGTGGGGCCTCTGTCCAGGTCCAGCCCTTTGTCACAAATTAGAGGACCTTTGTGACGCTACAACAGTTTGAAAATACGTCTTTAGACACAATGAAAGTAGGTAAATAATGATTTGTTCATCATAGAAAATAAGAAAATGTGACATTTAAGAGTGATTAAAATGTACTTTTTCTCTTCTAGGTTTGTTGTTTTGTTTGAATAAAAAATGCAATTCCTTCTTTTACCACATGCTCAACAAAAGTCCAAATCTCAGCAATGGTGCATTTCATCCTAAAACCACACGCAAAAACATGCACGTCATCACTTTTATTCATTTTTATTTCACAACTTACAGATTCAGACACACAAGCACAAAACGTGTTCTTTACATCCTCCATAAACTGGAGGTTAATTACACAATTTCATTTGTTAAAACTGCCACATCGCTGCTCTTTGGCTGATTAAAGCACACCTGAAGCGAACGACAGCTGCTCGTTATCAGGCTCAGAGCCCCAGGATCCATTTGCAGTGGTGGCATCTCAAGCACCTCATGTTCATCCTCTGAAGAAGGTGAGACAATCCATTAAGAGAAAGGCATAAACACTCAACTCTGGGAGGCTGATTGTCGCCGCCGTCCTCCATCCAGCCCACCTGACTGCAGCAGCGTGTCAGTTTCACACAAGACAGCTCAAGTCCTGATGGAACACCAAGAGGGAAGAACAAAAGTGAAAGTAAGACGAGAGATCATGAAGCAAAATATATATTTTTACAAACATTAAGCTGATTTAAATAGTTATTATGATTCGTACAGTCGTTTTAATGCAGCACATTGTCTTTCATAATATTGCCAGACCAATTAATCACACCCACCTCATATTAAAAAATATTATTTTATTCATCTTTTTCTATATTTTTCTTAAACAAGCGACTTTCAAGAGGCAGAAAACAAACAAAAAAATGCACATTATGTTGCTGCTGGCTGCATGAAGCTTCCTACACCATAATTCTTATAAATACTCAACAAAAATCTATAAATTTCACTAAAATAACTAGAATATAATCATTTATGAGCTTTCTTTATTATGACAGCAAACATACAAATGAGGCTGGTATTATTTGGGTTCAACAGTATCAAGATTGCCACTAACATTTCCTATTTTAGATCATTAAGTTCTTCTGCTCTAATTCTGACATCAGTCTGTTTGCTGCTGTGAAGTTCAGCTTTTCTTCGTTATGAATTTGTCTGTTTGCTGACTCGCTCACGTGCACATCCTCTCTCTCAAACCGACGCTGTGCTGGAAGACGGAAACACGTCGGGATCTGAAAAGTTCTGCTTTCATCCTCAAAACAAAGAAAGTTGTAAACGTGTGTCTTTGTTTATTGTTGCTATTTGTTTGTATTTGTTTGTTTTTGTTATCTCAGCCCTTAAGTTCATAACTCTGAAGAATAAACTTCACTCAGCTTTTATTTTGGTTTTAGATGCACAGGGACATTTAAGATGATTTTATTAGATTGGGCTAACATGCAAAAATCATATTAATCTAAAAAACTGTTAATGGTACACAACTATGAGATAAATTACAGTTCTCTCGTTACATTATGAGATGCTGGCCTCCAGTTATAACATATATTTTGTGTTTTTACCACTTGCCTGCCTTCAGTTTTACATACTTATAGCTATTTTTGAAAAAACCTAAAAATCTAAGTTTTAGACAATTGATAAAACATTTGTTTGTCTTTTGGGGCTCACAATAATGGCAAATAAGCTAACAAGGAAACTAATTATCTCAGAAAGTGTAATAATAAGTGTACTTTCTTGAATTTAAATAAAAAACTCATAATTTACACTAAAAGTGACTTTTTCCTCTTACACCTGGTTACCTTGCAATTATTTTCCTTATAATGTATTCATGTAAGGGTCTTTTTTGAAAAGAAAGCAGGATTTAAGCCTCCTTTACTTTTTCATCTTCAATTCTCCTAAAAAGTGCAAATCATTACATTTTAAACTTTAACCAATAAGTTACAGAGAAGTAAGGTTAGTTAAAATCGACATTTGCATCTTTAATGTGTTCACAGACGGTCCGAGCTCCAAAACCAGCAGGAATTAAAGATAAACAGACAAACGTTGGAAAACCTTTATTAGATTTTACAGAGGACACGGGTTTCTGTGTGTTCATAGATTCTGGGAGAATGTAAGATGACCTGAAAGAAAAGAAAAGCGTCTGTGTGAGCTCTTTACTTTTACCTTTCTGGTCAGCCTCCTTGTCTTTCTGCTCACTCGGCTGTTTTTGTAATCTCTACATTCAGTAGAGTCAAGAACCTTGACGCTCGCCGCTCCTTCACAACGATGACACAGGAATGGCTGCTGTTCATTTTCAGCACTTTGACCCAACGTTAAACCTACTTCCACCTATTTGTGAGAACTGCACCATCAGCGTCTTCCTCACACTGATGGGGGGGGGGGGGGGGTCCATGTTTTGTTTTCTGCAAGGTAATAAAACTTCCAATGGAAAACTTTCCTCTACATCTCAGAAAACTTTCTTCAGAATGATTTTTTTAATGCAGATCATCTTAAATTAGCTAACATTAAACGTTTAGATTTTTGAATGCAAATGATGGAATTGTGGCTGCATTAGCCTTTATTATTGTGGATTTAATCCATAAGTGGCACAAATGAAAGGAAATCTGGCCACAACATCGTTTGATCATCAGATCTGGGATGGGACACACTTCAGAGGAAAGGTGTTTAATTTAGATAACTTTCTTGTGAATGAACACAGCATGATGGAAGATGGAGATACTCAGAGGTGCAGGCGGGACTTCCGTCCTCCCCTTTAGCTCCACTGGAAACTGGAAACCTCCCAGTTTGATGCACGGGTGCTTATGCTGGTCAGCTTGGCAGGCTCTCCTGTGCAGATTGAAAGCTGCTGTGAAAAATGCTCCAGATGCTTCGTCCCACTGAGAAAACTTGTGATTTGTGCTGTTGTCTTGTTTAGATCCAACCATTAGCTGGGCTGCAGTTTGCTCGAGCCATTTTCATAAAACTCCTCCTGAAGGTTTCGACTGACAGATGTGTTTCCTCTCCATCCTGTTGAACATCCAGATCTTTTTAACCCAATGATGCCCCCTGCAGGAGCAAAGCTTTTTTTTTGACTCATTTGACCCATTTAGCAGATGTTTGCCTGCATGAAAACAGCGGCGTCTCTGGTGTTTAGCAGCTCCCTTCTATTTGGAGTGAAAATCTGATGCAGGATTCGATTTAAGCGTCTGAGGGTTATGTTTTGATTGTAGGCACCTTGGATCAGGGTCGCCAGGGATTTTCGGCCCATTAAAAATAATTATTCATGATTTTCTTTAAATTGATTGAAGAAACTTCAATTGTAACAAAAACATTTGGGGTATCTGTCAGTCACGGACCCTTATGGTTGCCTTTAGAGGCTCCTTTGCCTCTGATAACCTGTTTTACTTTACTGAGTCCCCAAAAAGTAAGTTAATGTCATTTTTTAAATATTAACATGTTTTCTATTATAAAGAACTTTTATTTAATTTAGATTCACTCCATTGTCTGACTCAGTGTTGATTTCTTTTTTTTTTACTTCACCTCTTTTGTTCACCTCCACTGAAGTGAAATAATCCGCCCCCCTATCCTATTGCGCCACGCCGTGGAGAAATCCAGATCTCTCCCCCATCCCTCCCCTCCCTCCCTGTTTATTTTCAAGTGTGAACTGCAAACTGCACTAATTGCCTGTGGACTGTTTACGTCCTGTCTGGTTTGTTTTGAAGAGCGATATGATTATGCTCTCAAGATCCATAACAATGTCATAAACCGCAATCATGCACTTAAAAAGACTGTCAAGTTTGCAGCTATGTGTGTTCATTAGAGAGGAGAGAGAGGGGAAAACAGGCTCTTTTCAGCAGTTGGAGTTTAGTTGCAGTCATTTGCAGTGATGAAATTAAATGATGTTTGCAGGTAAAAAAAAATAAAGCTGCATGACGCCAACTGAAGACCTCTGCTTCCATCTCGTGGCAAAGTGGCGCAATAATTCCTCCTCCTTTGCGCCTCCATCCCCTCCATCTCTCTTTAATATGCTGCGAATCTAATCTGGATCTCCTTTAAGGCAATAAAACCCAGATAGCTTCCTTTTTAAAATGAAAAGCAGCGCGTATTATAGCTCTGAAAACCTCGTTTATTTGGCGGTGATGGAGACATGATTCATATTGAGGTTCAAACGGGCAGGATGACACAGATCCAGCGAATCCCAAGTGCACGTTTCCTCAAGTATTGCATTCTGGGCTATATAATAGCGTTAACCACGCAGGTTGAACCGCAGAGATGCTTGTTTTAATGTGCCGCAGCTTTATCCCCCCCCCCGCCCCCCCCCCAAGCAGCCAAGAGCAATTTCCGATAAATCTGACCCTGATGAGAAGCTGCTAAAGGAGCTGCGTCCTTTTCTGCGTCTTAATGGTGGAGCAAAAATGCAAAACTATATATTTTTTAGCAGTTTTTAAAAGAACGCGTCTAATTTTCATGATTGTTCGGTCATTCGTTTTAGAAAAAAACAGCGTTGATTTTATTTAACTATTTAGAAATTATGATGCAAACACGTCTCGTTTTAAGCCTTTTTCATGTGATTGCTTCTCTCTCTCTTTTTTTTTAAGTCAGTGGAACGCCTTGTCAGTGAAACCAGCTGCATCGTCCAGATCACTGGGTTCACGTGAAATGCAAATGGGAGCGATTGCATTTAAAATCTTATTATTATTATTATTATTATTATTATTATTATTATCTTTTTTAAGTGTGTGTAACTGCAAACGGAGTCAAATTCACGAAAATCCACTATTTCTACCTACAAGACGGAAGTTCTCGTGTTTTTACATAATTATCAAGACCCAGCACACAGAGAGGAACATTGTCTGGAATTAAAAATAGTTTTTACGCACTGGTGAGCCACTTTTTTATTTAATTTATTTATTTTTGGGTCAGACAATAATCCGTCTTTCACTCGGGAGAAAGCAGGGGTAGAAGGCAAACAGAAATGAGAAGGCTGTTGTTGGCTCAGCTCTCTCAAGGAAGAAGGACTGCCTGTTGTCCGTGAATGGAGCTTCTTCTTCAGACCAGAATAGATATAGCACGGATTTTTAATTCGTTTTTCTTTCAGAGACAACAATGCTTTATTTGAAGGCTCGGTACAATTTGGGGCTTGTAAGAGACCCTTTTCTCCTTTTCCGAACCCAGCTGCCCATATGGGACACAACGTGTGCAAGAAAAGATCACAATGGCACCAAGTGACAGGCGGGACAAAAAGCCCAAGGATTCATCTCCCTGACTCTGAACAGCACCAAGAAACTCTGTCTATCTACTGCCTGCGTCTCCACTCCCGCTGCTCGTTAATATGCACGCCTCCAACATCCAGCAGAACCGGGCCAAAGCTTTGTCTTTGGACTGCCTTGTGTACTGTATTGTGCAGAGATTGAGTCTCACACATCCGACCCCCAAAAAGAAAAGAAAAGTGAGAATGTTTGTTTTACTTTTAGATATTTTTGGCATCTAATCCCAATTTAAAATCTCAGTTAAGTCTCTGTCATTTTTAACTACATTTGCTGCAAAAGTTGCTGATTTATTTGACCTGCAAGCTCAACCAGTGTTTGAAACAGAGGGACAAATTGAGTCCCCCTCGCTGCACAAAAGCAGTAGCCCCCGGAGACTCAATTCTGTAAATAATTAGCAAATCTGCCTAATTTAGCTGTTTGTTCGGTGATGATAGGGGCGACTCTAACATCTGCTGGGAGAATTCCGTCCCGGGACAAACAAAATGCATGGATTTTTTTTTTTTTTATATTTACCCAAGATATTGACGGAGTCAGATAATCCGCAGTGCGCTCCGCGGATCATGGGGCACAATTGCGCTTTTCTTTGGCTCCGATAGGAAAGGAAACACCCTCAGGATACGCGTAACTTGTGGTTTTGATAGTGTTGATGGTAATTTATAAAGTCGCGTCAGAAACAACTTTATTGGACCCTTTAAGAGCTTGCAGTGCTGTGCCTTTTTTAGTTTGCTGTGGTTAAACAAAGAAAGCAGGCGCGTCGGTGACTGCCTCTGTTTGCAGTTTAGCGCTTAATAAGATAACAAAACATTTATTGCATTAAACGATGCTTTTTCTGGCGCTGTGTTCCACTTTACGCACGAGGCCGGGAGTGGCTGGGAGCCTGACAAAAAGGAGTGCTTTCGGCTCAAAAGCTTCTTGTGTTGAGAAGCCCACTTATATTAAGTGAGTGGATTTTAGTCCCATTTCACGAGTGACTTTAGGCTCTTTATTAGTGAGAAAAATAATCTCTGGGATTAAATTTGACCAAAAAGAAAAGAGTTGAAGTGCGCTGGAGATTTATTCTCATGGTAAACACTATTCTGCGCCATGACTTGGTGTTCAGCGACGCTTTTCTCTCATAAACGATACTTATTGACAAAAGCCTCATTTTAGAAATTCAATTGTGTTTGATGAAACATTTTTGTATAAAATCTGAAGATGTATAACATTCACGCGACTATTGTTTGTTTAATACACATATGTGTCAAATTCCCGATTTCTTCCTTTTTTGTACGTAAAAAAATCACAAAATTTTGTCAAATTTGCATACTTTTGCACCACCTGCCCCCGAAATATTCCCAAGAAATGAAAACAAAAGGGGAAAAAAGGCTGAAAACTTGCCAGTTTTTATTCATGGCCATAAATACTTTTTTCGGTCCATAAAAGAAGCAAGAAATTAAAATTTCTATAATTATAAAGTGGTTCGTACGTGCTGATTATAACACTAAGGGACAAAATAAAACCATAATAATAATAATCATAATAATTATAATAATAATAAAAAGGAAAACATCTCTACAACCAACACACAACATACTTTACAAAAGAAATATTCACAAGAAGAGCATTGACGTTCTCAATAAAATCTATAAGGGAGAGATTTGGACCCAGTTCTCTTAACGAAAACATGTAAACACGGCGCACACATGAGCCCCGAATAAAAATGGGAGTATTTATATGAGTCAAGCTGCAAAAAATGAAAAGTCTCGTTTGTTTTTGTGTTTTACTCTTTTTTTTTTCTTTGCTTTGTGGTGAAACTCCCTATCGCACCTCCAAGCCAAGTCTCTATAATTTCTCTCACCAAGTCCACTGTTGCGTTTGCACCAAGTGGTGCGCTGTGGGGAACTGTGGCGTGGCCGCGGCGCTGTACTGCGCGTTATACTGCATGTGCTGCAGGGATTGCGCGCTATACGCCGAGAAGGGGATCCCGGCCTGAAAAGTGGCCGCCAAGTCCTGAGCTTTAAGAGTGTGACAAGGCTTTCCATCCCTGACTAAGACGGGCACGGCCACCCGCCTGGGAGAAGGGAGATGGGTCACTTCCATACCTTTCTCGGCCCGGGCTCTCTTCATCTTATATCGGTGGTTCTGGAACCAGATCTTCACCTGGGTCGGGGTGAGGCGGATCAAGCTGGCCAAGTGCTCCCTCTCCGGGGCGGACAGGTACCTCTGCTGCCTGAAGCGACGCTCCAGCTCGTAGGTCTGCGCCTTTGAAAACAACACCCTCCTTTTGCGCTTCTTGCCGGAGTCGCTGCCGCCGCTGCTGGAAGTTTCCTTGTCGTTGTCCGGGGATTCGTCGTCCGCGGACGGCTCCGGAGACTTGGCCGAGTCCTGAGAGTTTGCGGATAGACCGTGCACTGCGACAAGAAACGGGAGAAACACTGTCAAAATGTTATGTTGGGAAGTTCTGAGAGACATTTTCAACAAAACAACACAGACAATCAGTTTAGCCATGGAGGGAAATGTGCGCAAACCCGGTTTTGAGATTTATGGGAGCTCTCGATACTTTAAAGTCACAAACATGAAAGAATAACAAAACTATCCGATTTAAGTGCAGTTTTATTGGCTGGGGAATAAATAAAAAGGAGACGTGATAAATTTCAAAAGGTCAGTGAAGCGTAAAATATGCATTTTCTCTCTTTTTGAAAAAAAAAGCACTTTTTCATTTCACTCAGTGATCGGATAACTCTAAACAAGCGAGTCTCGCAGCCACCTCCGTCTTATTTGTAAGATTCCTGCAAAACAAAGTGCGCTGAACCTTAACACTGCATGCATTTCCTCAGCCATGGAGCCGAGCTGTGCACGGTGCACGCCGCCCAAGGGCATCATCGGGGCGTAATATGAGACTGCATGCCATCAATTATCACCTAATGCAACCGCGAAGGTCGGAAATGTCACATTATCAACATGATCACAGTGAAGATTCTGCGTCTCAACTTACATGAATACTGGATGCTGTCCGTAGTAGCAAGCCATCGTGTGTAAGGATTGTCACTACTGTCATAAAAGGGGTTCTTTAAAGGCAGATTTTGCACGTTTTCCAGGGGACTTTGCACCAAAACTCCAGTGGTTTTCGTCGTGGACGTGGTCTCCGATCCCTCCGTGTCATCCTCCGCTCCGGTGATAGATCCGTCCTCATCATTTGTGTCAGGAAGGTCCAAAATGTCCTTTACAGAAAAGCCCGTCTTTGTGTTGGTCAACGACATATTCTGGTGGGGGAAAATATGCAGGGGGGGAAAAGTTGCCGCACCAGCTTGCCGGACAATCCGCTGTTGTAGAAGAAACAAACAAGAAAGGAAAGGAAAAAAAAAGATAGATGCGATTTTTCAGGAGAAAACAGGACGAGTGAGAGTCGCTCTACGCTGAAGTACAGTGGAAGCAGCAGCAGCTGTGGGAAACCATCGCCTGAGCAAGTGGATTCAGTCAGTCTCTGTAAGTCCAGGAAGGATGCCAAAGTGGCTGAAGTGCTATATGTGGCTCATGGATACTGCGCTACTGCTGGGTGCTAGAGGGAAATAAGCCATTACCTTGTCCGATCAGTCCATATAAGGTTGGTCTCAACACATGAACCTGCAGTGAAAAAGCATTAAAAACGCGAAAGGTTGGCCACGTGTGGGCGGGTCTTAGGAGTCAAGTGGATGAAGACAGTGTTTGCAGATGGGAAATTGTGGGTTTTGGGGAGATCCGAGCCTCTACCATTGGTGCTTCAGAGCATGATGAGTGGTATAACGTGTCAATTAATTACAAAGACGGGGAGGGCCTTTTTACACCCTATTTACATACAAAGAACCTCCAAGTAGCCTCATACTCGCGATACTTAAAATAAAACCCTTCTAACAGAAGATTTAGCTTATTTCCATTTTAAATTCTCATAATAAATAATTCCAACGTTGGGGCGTTTTAAAATTCGATGCTGTGAGATGTTTCTGGAGATGGAAACAGCGAGGAAGGCCGTTCAAGAATGAGGAGATAATTTATGTAAACCTTTTGTGTCAATATTTTTGCCAGGGCTTAAGGACAAGAGGTTGTGTTGAAACTGAAGCAGGACTCTGTTTGTTCGAAAAGGCTGAGCAAGTATTTAAGACACGGATGAGTATCAATAATAATAATAATAATAGTAATAATAATAATAATAATAATAATAATAATAATAATAATAATAATAATAATAATAATAATAGTAATGATAGTAATGTTAGTAATGATAGTAATAATAGTAATAATAAAAGTAATAATAATAATAATAATAATAATAATAATAATAATAATAATAATAGTCTAGTTTGGAATGAAGAAAAATATTGTTTTTCAAAATAAAAGCTTTTTTCCGAATAATCTATTTTAAAGTAGAAAGTTATTTTTATCAATTACTTTCCAATATTTGTTTTTTTTTCTTCTTTTTTACTTAAAGTCGTTTTCCTTTCTTGTGAAATCCAAAGTACCCTTGCTTACTTTTATTCTCCTCCTCTCCAACACTTTCCCCTTCGCTCTCCTCCCTCTGCCTCCTAGTATGTGATGTGGGTGACAATGTTTCGCGTTTTTCGCAGCTCCTCTGCGCATCCTGGGTGGTCGGGCCCGGGCAAACACAAATACAAACCGATCGCTAAGCTGCAGACAATGGGGGAAATGTAGACAAATGTCCGGCTCCTGTTGGAAGCTTTTGTCCGGCCGCAGTTTTTGCATTCATTTCAGAGGCGAAATAATAGATGATTGACGCCGCGCGCACAATGCTTTCTAACTGTTTGGAATAAGTCTGAGATTGTTCCGAGTTGTCATGGCATTCAACTGCTTTCAATGGACTATCTCTTCATTCAATTCCAGGATCCTTCCACAATATTAAGGAAAGTCCTTCGTTAAAGCGCGCAAACATGAAGCCACACAGAAAGACTGTCTGCCATTTAATTTCTCTTAGATGTATTAAATTATTATTATTATTGTTATTGTTATTATTATTATTATTATTATTATTATTATTATTATTATTATTATTGTTATTGTTGTTATATTGGTATTGTAATAATAATTATTATTATTATTATTATTATTATTATTATTAATGTTATAGTTATTGTTATTATCATTAATATATGTGAAATAAAATATTTTTTAAATATTTTGAGTAAAAATGGCACTACATTTTTCCACTTTTACGCATTTATGGAAGGGAGCGCCTGACGCACCGGCCTGAGGTAAATATTTCACCAGATTGCCAGAATTAATCACAAGTCTCAGCATCCCACAAAGGCTCCATTGAGCTGAACGGGCTGTTTGGACAAACTGGAGCTGCGCATGAGCCTCCACAGTGGAGAGAGAGGTTACTGACCTGATCCACCAAGTAATGCTGCGCAGCTAAATCCGACATATGAGGGGGGACACGCAGCCCACACCAGACTCCAGAAAGCTTCACGCATCGCGCAGGGATGGCCCGGGCTGTAGCCTCCACGCGCATCTCATCAGTAGACTCACTTGGCCCGCGCGCAGGGCGTTTATTTGCTGAGAAATCGGGGAATGTTTGAGCACGCGGGGGTTATCACCCGTGTCACTCCACGCTTCTTTCCGCGGTGAGTGGCGCAGGGACAAGGTGGGAGTAGCTTTGGGTCTGGTGACGGTCCATGGGAGCGCGCGCCATGGCTGCTGAGTGTGGTCAGTTGCCGGGGATATGCTGCTATTTGATCAGCTGAGCCGAGGGTTTCCTTAAGAAGAGGTAAACGTGGATTGGCTAAGTGGACGTGCTCCACTTGGAGAGCATATCGCTCTGTGTTTACCTGTTTACCTTCACAGGTAGTTCAAACAGGCCTTTTCCGTGTGACAAGAGCCAGTGTGCAGAATGTTTATTTTTCTGGATGGGACAAAATGTTTAAGAAACATTTGGATGACGCTGCATCTTTGTGCAGTTGTTTTAAATAAATGTCTGCTAAAATAAAGTGTCAGTTGTTTAAACACGATTGGTAAGTTTTGTGATTCTGATTATGTTTGAATAATAAAGTCAGAATAAAATGAAATTAAAAAATATTCCTGTGCGTCTAAAAGTCTAAACGGTGCAGCTCGTGTGTGTGTGTGTGTGTGTGTGTGTGTGTGTGTGTGTGTGTGTGTGTGTGTGTGTGTGTGTGTGTGTGTGTGTGTGTGTGTGTGTGTGTGTGTGTGTGTGTGTGTGTGTGTGTGTGTGTGTGTGTGTGTGTGTGTGTGTGTGTGCGTGCGTGTGTGTGTGTAAGAAGGGCCTCTGAGGTGCAGATGCATCAGGATTTAGAAGACAATAAAGGGTGCAGAGCTGGCGCATCGCTTGTTTCAGTCCAGCTGACACTAAATCTCCAGCTCTGAATCCCGAACTAAAACATTTTACTTTAATTTTCCTCACCGGGATCCCCAACCCACTTTTTTGTGCTCCAAATCGCGCGCACAGCCCTTTTTATGATCATTTCTCCTGTATTTATCGCCACTAGTGTTCCATTTTAATATTAAACTGCAGAGCTGAACGCCTCATTGTTCAAGCTTGTTAAACGTTTTTCTTTGATCCCAAACATGCAATCAGAAGACTTTTTCCAAAAACAATTAATTTTTTCGGATCAACCCTCCCTTCCCCTAAAAATGGACCCCAGTCTGATTAATTATAATTCCCTCCTAAAAATTCATGCCCACGATTGTTCCCAAATAAGCAAAGAAAGGGTTTTTATGTCCCTGATTGAATAAATCTTTCCTTTGAAAGGGAGAAAATAAAATGCCGCGGGAGAATCCTTAATAATGTTGATCATTGCTTTCCTTTAATCGCTGAATTTCAGCGTGTTTGAATGCCTGAGGCGGGGAGTTAGGCTTTGATAAAGGTAACCCCGCCCGCCTCAGGGTGTCCATGATAAATGTACAGAGTGACAAGGCCAATTCCCCCATCCATGATTAAAAGCCAATTTATTAAAAGCAGGTAAAGCCGGTTCCAGGTTATTTATGGGGCTGGAAGGGCCAGAGGAAACGTTGCCTGGGGGTGAGATTTTTTCCCTTCCAGAAATCTGAATTCTTCCTTTCCTGGCCAACAAAAAGAGTCTTTATTCGTCTTTTCTCCTTTAATGACTGAACATGTCACGGTGAGATTACAGCGTCGCGCCCATGCCCCGAGGAGATGCCTTAATTTGTTAAACCACCAGTTTATTTGTAACGGTGAATTTCACGCCACCCTGAGCCAGTCGCCTTCATCTTTTCTTCTTCTTTTCCATCATGTCAAGACGAACCTCTTAAAAAGTTTATTATTATTAGTTAACCACTTCCTTTTCCAGTACGCCACTGACTCTGGCGCAGAGGTGGCGCATTGCAAAGATAAGACAGAAAGTTGAATGCGTAAATCTAAATAAGCAGAAAGTATTCGATGGTCTGGTCACGGATGGCCCACGTGCGGATAACTTCTCCTAAAGACGACGTGTTTGTGAGAGGAGAGGGGAAATAACATGAACAGCTGTTGACATCTGTAGAGCTCTAGCGGTCTCTGCCGGCTAAATTAAGAAACAACAGGGGGTGATCTTCGTGTGCACCCAATTAGACAATTTATAATAGCCAATATTGTTGCTCACATGGAGCCACTGTCATTAGCCTGCAAAGAACTGAGCCGTATTTATCATAATCCATATTATATAACTTTACGCACAGGATGCTTATGTGTTTGGTGTTTTTTCCTTCTAATAAATGATCATAATTATGATTTCTATGGTTTATTCACCGCGCCGTGAATTACCCTTGAGAACCAACGCAAAGGCCACTCTTACAGAGCCCAACAATAATGCTCAACCAAGCAGAGCCTGCGCAGGTGAGTGTGCGTAATGATCACCAGCTACTGTGTGGCTAAAAGCACTGGCCTACGCACAGATTAAACCCCACCTTTTTTTTCAAAGGCAGAAATTAAAAAAGCAGCCAGATCAGGGTCATTCTAGTCAAGGTCTATATTTAGTGTGCGCTCTTGTAGAAAATACAGAGGAAACCTAAACAAAAACAGTGTTAAGCTTTGAAAATTTAAAAATAACACCGAGAAGTGCCTGAAGCGTCCTGTGCGCTTACCTAAACCGGAAGGATGCGTGCAGCTTGCAGGACAGCGCGCAGACTTAATGAAATATCTCCAGATGGGAGTCAGGAGTGCGCACTGAGATGAGCCTGATGCGGTTTATATACCCAGAAAGCAAGTGCTCCTCTTCTCAGATTGTCCAAGAGCGTTTGCATAGCTGGCCAAGTGGCTCTGCACTTGCTGACTCGCTAACATTGCATGGTGTTTGTTTTCCCTCGCGCTCTGACGTGAGACAAAATATTGGCCATATGTTCAACTGCAATAAATTGAGCGCAAACACAGCTCCCAAAAGGAGGGCGCATTTATCTCCCCCATGAAATGTTTCCCTTTTTTTTTTATTTATTTGAGACATTTTGGGGGACAAGAAACAGGTTTAGATGATGTTGTCAGAACAGGCTGTTTAGGAGATAATTGCGCGCCCATGGAAGCTTCGCTGGTTGGTCTTTACACTGCGACCTATTATTCCTCACGCGGGTCTCTAATAAATCGCTTGGTAACCAAGTAGCAGCTCTGCCTAAAGAGCAGATGTGGCATGTTATCCACACCACAGTCGCGTTTACATTAGATACCCCTGATACAATGATTGATAACAGAGGTCAGCTCCCATGAGGCTCAGCGCCAACGCGCATTGTTTGCAGCACGCACGGAGGAAACCACATGGGGCAATTGGACATAATAATAATAATAATAATAATAATAATAATAATAATAATAATAATAATAATAATAATAAATGGACCAAAACGAAATAAAACATTTTTAAATGTATATATCTTATCTAAAATGTAAACTGCAATACACATCCTTATTGTATTATTGTATTATTTAAAAAAAGTAAGTATCTCATATGATTTTCAAACATTTGGCCAATTTTTGCAGACCTTATCCTATTTGTTACCTTTTTAAAAATAAATGTGACAATTGTAAATATAAGAAGAAAATGCAATAACTTCATATAAATTTGGTCACCACAAAAAAAAACAACATTTAGTGGTTTAAAAGCTTTATATGAGCAACATTTAGCCAGAATTTAACACATAAATTACAATTTTATTCATATTAAGAGTTGCTGTGCCTGCTTTAACTGATTCCTTACATCATTTAAGGAAAAATCTCCTTAACTCATCTTTGCACCTGTTTTGTGTTCGCTGAAGATTGCCTCGTGGATTTGGTTTGTGCAAAGATGGCGACAGAGAATAATGGTCAAGGAAGAAAGCAATGTGGAGGCAAACACCAGTTGTGCTCTAATGACACCTTGGGAGTGAATAACTTAAATCAAGACAATGATTTTATTGTGGACAACCTGGAATCCATGCATGATAATAACGGTGTTGCCTGGCAGTGCAGGAGCGTCCATCAATCAAGAGCGAATGCCTCACTGATGGGTTTTGTGTGGGGCCACTTTGCTGATGAAAGACAGAGATTATGGTGCCAAGAGCATCACTAAAACGGTGGGAATACAAATAAATAAATTGGTCTCATACCTTGTTGGAAATCCCACACTAAGGCAAAGCGGTTTAGTTAGAGTTGGAATGTATTCATGAGGTTCAGACGAATGTGGAAAAAGCTTTCCACTCAGCGGCTCGGTGAATACTCTTGTGCTGTTTGAGATGTGCCACAAGTGCTCTGGGTGCTGAACACAAGACCTCCTAAAAAAAAGGATGGGTAAGATAGGCCCTGGCGGTCAAGCTATTATCAATCCCTGGCCTGAAGCTTGATGACTAAGATACTTCAGATGTGGTTAATGGCTGCGTAAGAACACTGATGGCACAGCCATTCTGAAATCAATCAGTTCAAGTTTTAATGTATCGACCACTCGAGGAGAAGCGAGAGAGGGCCAGCATCTCGACACACAAACGCCAAAGAGATGGGGCTGATTTTTCTAGAAGATACACTTTGAAAAAAAAGTTTAATTAAACCTGAGGACTCACTTGTGTGGCTGAAACTCATCCACGATGATAGCCAGTCCCATCAGCGTGAAAGGCTCAGGCAGGTTTTCCTCGCAAACACACAACTACAAAGGTTTGGTGTTAGATCAGAGTCCTCGGCGCTGAGGCGAAGAGATTTGAGTTTTTAGCGCTTCGAGAGATGTGAAGCCAAGTAGAGGAAATGAGTTGTTTTCCACCAAAGTGCCCAATTCTGCACACTAGTGAATATTGCTGTCTCTTAAATGACAACGGTGCATTGTTGCTGAGAGGAGCGGTGGAGTGCAGGGCCATCGGACTTAACATTTTTGCCCTGCTGTGTTACCTACTGGAGAGGACGAGAAGGGATGGAACAATGAGTGTGAAAGTGGTGAGCTGAGCCAAAGTGTTAACTGAGTGAGAAAAAAAAATAAAGTTCATCAAGGGCGCTTGTGAAATGTCTGGAATTTCAATCAAAATATCAGATTTATGGGCTGCATGGAAGGTTTTTGTGGGCATTACTTGACATGAATAACTTTATACTTGAATGCCTCTTGTTTTCCCAGAGCTGAGCCTCTGGCGAGAGGTCGGTCTTCAACCCTGAAGATCCGTATAGCCGTTTGTGAAGCCTTATGGAGGCCAACATCGCAGCACTTAGTTGACTCTTTCTGTAAGCATGTCAGGCCTTTTGGCGTGCGGGGACAAAAGAAACGGCCCGTTCTAGGTCAGACATGTGAAGACCTGAGAGCCCAAGAAACACTAAGGAACAGAAAGGATCAGACAAGAAGATGTCGACTGAGTCAGAGACCATCAGGGAGCATAATGTGGATGTTACAGCCGGCTCATGTGGGAAGTGAAGATGTATATGAAGAAGCTGGATGAAAGCTGTAAGTGATGGGAGGAAACAGAAAAGAAAGGACTGGATTTACAGCTGCAAGGCTGTGATGATGTTCGATACTTTCATCAGAGGCTAGAAGGTCACGGGAACAGGTCATGCCAAACGCTGTGGGCGACAGCTGTTTTCCCAATCTAATCACAATTATAAACTCCTGAAAGGAAGATTACAGTAGAACTAATCATTCTGAAGACATCCACTGGCTCCCAGTTCTGTTTTAGACCCAACATCAACTTTTCGAGTTGTCTTTCAGAGCTTGGAAAGGTCAAGCCCTTCGGAATATTAGATGCAGTTGAGGTCTTCTGACCAAAACCTCATGATGTTTCCACGTTTAAAGATGGGCAGTGGATTTCATTGTGGTCTCTTGAAGATGTTGACACCTTTTGTTATGTAAGGCTTTTTAAAGTAAAGGACTTCTGGTGAAATAAATGTGTTGCCAAAAGATTTTTCTTGTGTTCCAATTTCTGTGATATGAAGCATCTTGTGACTTTGATGTCACAAGGCATGAGCCTGATCACTGCAATGAGCTCTAAAAATAAACTTATTAGATATTCCTGTGGTGTTAAAGGTGCAATAAGTAATGATTTTATAGTGAAATAGTGACACAACAGTCTAATGTCTCAGTCATGTTGGGAAAAAAGGTTAGATTGAAACTGATTTTGTTCTCCAAATGAAAGGTTTCCAGTTCTTCTGCTTTAAAAGAGGCCAAAGAGGGAAGTAGTCACCTCCATACTTCCTGGCTGCAGAGCCAACGATGAAGAGCCTGCAGAATTTATTTTAAGCTAAACATATGAAGACTGATTCTCCGCAGGGTGGCTGGGCTCTGCCTTGGGGAGAGGGTGAGAAGCTTGGTCATCTTGGAGGGGCTTGGAGTAGATCTGCTGCTCCTCCACATCAAGAGGAGCCAGTTGAGGTGGCTTGGGCATCTGGTCAGGATGCTTCCTGGACACCTCCCTGGTGAGGTTTTCTGGGCACGTCCAACTGGGAGGAGACCTAAAGGAAAACACAGGACACGTTGGAGGGACTTTGTCTCTCGGCTGGCCAGGGAATGCGTTAGGACTGCCCCGGAGGAGCTGGTCTAAGTGGCTGGGGAGAGGGAGGTCTGGGCCTCTGATGCCCCCGAGACCCGGCCCCAGATAGAGGAGGAATGTGGATGGATGGAAGGATGGATGGATATGAAGACCAATAAAAACCCAACAACATTTGATAAACACACACAGACATCTATGCAGACATTGAAACAATTTTAATAATGTACACATTTTTAGTTTTAAACAGTAAAAAACTGAATGTATTTTTATTTCTCAAAAAATGTTAAACTACTCAAATAAAAGCCAAATACATCAAAAGTAACCAGTAACAGGATAGAAATACAGTTCCTGCTTCTTCTTTGTATGAATAAACTTTAAATTCATTCAGAGCCACATTCTCTTTAGAGCATTTCTACGTTTCACCTAAGGAAACACGAGATGTAATTTTTTAATGTCAGACTTTCGAGAATGAGGATTTCTCCGACCTCTGGCTGACAGAAGCTGTAACTACAGGCGGCGTTCATGAAGCTAAAAAACAGATCAGCTCCAACATCCCAAAGTTTCATTCAAGCAATATTTTATACCCGTTCACGCCACCAGCAGCTGCCAAAATATTACAGCATGATTTCTACAGTGTTTATAAGCAGCTGATTCCTTCCTCTGTGAACTCGCGAAACACAGAAAGATCAGTTCCTTCCAACATTTCCTTCTTATTCTGAAACAATAAATCACAGAACGAGTCGAGGACAGACGGAGGAGGCCGGGGTCAACCTCGCCGACTCTCCGGCTCGGAGGAAGAGAATCAAAAGCATTGCAAAGATGTCGACTGTTGCTTTCAAGAGTGGGTCCGTCCGTACGGAAGAGTGTGACTCTTGTTTTCAATAGATGGACAAAACGAGCTGAATTGGAAAAAGGAGGCGTGAAGGACATAGATTCTTATTCATGTCTAGCCATCTTTTTCCCAGATGCATATTTAAAATCTGTTTGCCTTGAAAGCTTCTACTCGAAGGAGAAAAATCCCACTGAACATCTCAAGCGTCAGAACTTTAACTTCAACCACCAGGACTTTGAAGCCTTCTTCTTCAGAAATGCTTGCAGGTGCTTGAAGTGGACATTTTTCTAAAGGTTTTCTCCAAAACTTTCTAAGACTTCTGGACTTTTACACGATTATATGTGAATATTTTTTCTTTTTCTGCTTTGATTTGAAGAATAGAAAATGAATATCATTATTCTACCTTGATCACCTGAAAAAATCCAAGAGTTTTTCTCTTCTGCATTAAACCTCTCAGACTTAAAATAAATTTTGATAAAAGGACGAACAACTAAGTCCTTCAGGGGTGCTTCTCAGTTAAAAAATGCTCATGGAATACATGCGTGGAGTACCCAGGTAGGTTTTAACTGTTGCAAATCTGCAACGCCGGCCTCCAGACGGTCAATGACAGCAACGGCCATCATAGGTTAACTCTGAGCTTTTTGATACTAAAATAATAAAAAAGTTGGAACAAGCTGTTAAATATGAGCTGAACAAACTTGCTTTTCTACTCAGATCAAACTGCAAACCTTTCATTAAAAAGTGTCAAAACGTGATCCGTGATCTTTCTCGACCGGAAAAGGGTGGCTTGCCAATCCCGGGTCGGGGGAGAGGTCCTACCTCAAGTGGAGGAGTTTGAGTATCTCTGGGTCTTGTTCACGAGTGAGGGAAGGAGGGATCGGGAGATCGACAGGCGGATTGGTTCAGCATCTGCAGTGATGCGGACGCTGAGCCGATCTGTCGTGGTGAAGAGGGAGCTGAGCCAGAAAGCCAGGCTCTCGATTTACCGGTCGATCTACGTCCCAATCCTCACCTATGGTCATGAGCTTTGGGTAATGACCGAAAGAACGAGATCGCAGATACAAGCGGCCGAAATGAGTTTCCTCCGTAGGGTGGCCGGGCTCAGCCTTAGAGATAGGGTGAGGAGCTCGGACATTCGGGAGGGACTCGGAGTAGAACCGCTGCTCCTCCGGATCGAAAGCAGTCAGTTGAGGTGGTTTGGGCATCTGGTCAGGATGCCTCCTGGACGCCTCCCTGGGGAGGTGTTTCGGGTATGTCCTGCCGGCAGGAGGCCCCCGGGTCAACCCAGGACACGTTGGAGAGGTTACATCTCCAATCTGGTGCGGGAACGCCTTGGGGTCCTGCCGGAGGAGCTGGTGGAGGTGGCCGGGGAGAGGACAGTCTGGAGCTCCCTAGTTGGAATCCTGCCCCCGCGACCCGGACCCGGATAAGCGGAGGAAGACGACGACGACAAAACGTGATCCGATGTGCTTCTCCGTTTAAAAATGAAAACATCAAATACATATTTTCCAAATAATATGATGTGAAAATAAGAATTTCAGAACATTCAAAGAGAACACTAAAAATGGCATCAAGTATAGAAAAAATATTAGAATGTGCATTTGCCTCGCTTACTTTACCTGGAAAATATGCACAAAATGATACCTGATGATCATGTTTTAGACAAAAACTTCACCCCATCAAAGTTTTTCACTTGAATCTTCACATAATGCCACAGAACCAGCAGACTGAGAGACAGCTTTTTCCATCAGGCCATCAGACTGCTGAACACGGCGCAGACACCTCACCCTCACTACTGAAACTCCAACATTACACACTCCATACTGTACATTAATGCCACTGTTTTGCACATACCAACCTCTGTACATTTTA